>NC_050471.1:8762049-9062049 GCF_013373865.1 Monomorium pharaonis
GCCGGGAGTAAGCTGGGAGTGAGCGAGGAGTGAGCCAGGAGTGAGCCAGGAGTGAGCGAGTGAGTGAGCGAAGAGTGAGCCGGGAGTGAGCGAGGAGTGAGCAGGGAGTGAGCCGGGAGTGAGCCGGGAGTGAGCCGGGAGTGAGCCGGGAGTAAGCCGGGAGTGAGCGAGGAGTGAGCGAGGAGTGAGCGAGTAAGTGAGCGAGGAGTGAGCAAGTGAGTGAGCGAGGAGTGAGCGAGGAGTGAGCGAAGAGTGAGCCGGGAGTGAACCGGGAGTGATCCAGGAGTGAACCAGGAGTGAGCCGGGAGTAAGCCGGGAGTGAGCGAGGAGTGAGCGAGGAGTGAGCGAGGAGTGAGCGCGTGAGCGAGCTGGCGAGTGAGCGAAGAGTGAGCGAGGAGTGAGCGAGTGAGCGAGGAGTGAGCGAGGAGTGAGTTAGTGAGTGACTGAGTGTGTGAGTGAGTGAGTGAAAAAGGGTGCAAGGAAGGGAGCAAACGAGCGAACGTAACTAGATAAATATGTAGCTAGGTAGCTAGGTAGCTAGATAGCAGTAAGTATGCAAGTAGGTATGTATGTTGGTATGTATGTATGTAGGTAGGTATGTAGGTATGTATGTATGTATAATTAAACTTTAAATTTTTTTATTTAAAATTACAGAAGACGTTTGATTAATGTAAATGAAAGATAGAGAAAATCAAATTGCAATTATTATTATTTTTAAAGTAAAAAGTCAAATAACGCGCGCGCAGCGCGCGCTTGTAATGTTCTAGTAATTATAAAAATTAATAAAAATTAATACAATAAATTATTTTAAATTAACGTAAAAAAATATTTATAGCTAATTTAAATATTATCTTATTAATTATGAAACATCTGATTCATTATTAGATATATGAAGATTAATATAAATTCACTTTACATTCAGGATAACAATGGAAAAATTCGAATAGCAATTCGTTGTCTAATAGATCGGACAAGTCGTTTATCACATTATGAGCTAATAGATCTGAAGATAATAAAATGGCTGCATGTACATAAGAAGTCGTGCATAGATCTTTACAGTGGCTACAAGTTTCTATCATATTTCTTCTTGCATATTCCTCCACTGCAATTGATGGAAATCTTGTAGGGCTACAAAAATATTAATTTAGCTTATTACATAAAATATAGAGTAATTAGCATTAGAGTAACAGGTTGTACGGTATGCTAAATTTTTCGCTAAATGTATTTTACTAAAAATTTTCTCTTTAATTCCGATTTCATTTTTTCGTAATACAAATACAAGAGATACTTATCCATTAATAATATTAATCTTTAACATAAATTTCTCATTACTATTATACTATTGTATATGTATATCACGATGTTAAAAAAATTTATATGGATAATATATACACATTGTACTAATTACTGATTAATCTTTACAATTATTTAAAAAACATAACCTCTTAATAAGTATAAGTTGAAAATTCAACTAATTTTGACGCACAAAGAATTTTTTGTATCATAATATCATAACTAATTTATTGGCTCTTATTATGTGATATGCGCCATAAAGATTTTTCTTAGTGTTTAGTGCATCTAAATGCGTCATTTTCATCTACATATTTTACTGATGCTCAATACAAAGAATTTGTATTTTAAGAACAACACACATATACAGAAAGAGAGAGAGAGAGAGAGAGAGAGAGAGAGAGAGAGAGAGAGAGAGAGAGAGAGAGAGAGAGAGAGAGAGAGAGAGAGAGAGAGAGAGAGAGAGAGAGAGAGAGAGAGAGAGAGAGAGAGAGAGAGAGAGAGAGAGAGAGAGAGAGAAATCTTAAAACTACCATATAAGAAGAATGTTTGATGTCATAAAAATTATATTTCTTGTCTGAAAAATGAATAGTTATTCTATTCATTTTCAATGAGTACAACACGTAAAAACCAGTCATGATATTAACAGGCATAATTAATTAAATTTCAGAAATAATTGATTTTAGATCTATGTTTACTATGGTCTTCTTACTCAGTATATGTAGTGTCTATTATAAATATTATATATAAATGCTGAATGATTCTATTTGAACGGTTTGTATACACACATTTTAGATTAGAAATTTAAAGTAAATTACTCTTAAAATAAAATTATATGAAATTAAATATGTAGTTTTGCAATTTTTTTGTTCTTTGAAGTTTTGTTTTGGAAAAAAATTGGTTTATATACATATACGTATGTAACAAAGCAAAAAAGCAACAAACCTGTAATGTTGCAATAGCATCTTTGATGCAAATTGAATAAGACGTGGTATTTCTATTTTATATATCTCATCAAAGTCAAATGGATTCATTGTCATATTTATGATTTCTAGTTTTACATCAAGGAGTCTTGCTGGTAAATATGATAACAAGTTATGTGACACATCCAGAATTTTTAGACTTTTTACATTTCCAATGTCTTGTGATAAGTATTCCAATAGATTATCACTAACATTTAATTCCACTAAAGAGTTTAAATCCCAAATGTGTTCCGATAATTCAAGAAGCTATAAATAATAGTAAATTGTTGATAATTGTAACATGCTATTAAATGTTTATTCACACGATAAAAGTGATTTTATCAGTGATTCTCGTGATCTTAGGTACAATATAACGTACCGAATTATTACTTATATCAAGAAAAAGTAAAGTTTTCTTAATAGGAGATTGGTTTAGCCATAACCACTCATGATCACTCAAGCGATTCTGCGATAAATTAAGTTGAAGAATAGACAGAATGCCGAACTCCTTTGGCAATTTATCAATTTTATTATTTGATAAATTAACATTTGTTAAATTCAGCCATTTTGTTATATTGTTAAAGTTATTACAGAGAGGATTGTAAGATGATAAATGATAAAATGTTTCGTTCTTACATTTTTCTTCTTCTATTTCTTGAGTTCTTTTTAAAGTTCGGCATCTTTTAGATGTCGGATTTTCGAAAGATGCATGGTGTTTCTTAGTATTGTCATTCTGCATTGAGAAATATTACTTAAAGTTCAAGATTATTGAATAGGTAATGTTGCAAGTTCAAACTAGCATCAATATTTTTAAGTATATAGTTTCTGAAATTAATAACTTAACAACAAGAAACAAAATTAATTTTTATCATTACATTGTGAGCTCACCATTATGTTAAGATGACACCAGCCTCATTGTAATTATGCTTGAACAAACTAATAAATTTTATAGATGTTTTATCTTACTAATGCCAAAGTTGTAAAAGATATGTGAATACTTTGTTTCAAATTTCCTGAAAAAAAGTGTGAAAGTTACGCGATGCAATATATTATGATATTTATTTAATATTTTAAGGATACAAACCTGCGTGATTTAAGCTTTTAACGGCTTGCCACGGATAATTACGAGTTATTTTAGAAACTTTATCTCACTTTTAGTTTGAGAAATCTGATTTCATTATCTTCACATTAAGAAGAGCTTAGTGTGTCCAGATTCTACTATCTGATACTCATTACCTTTCTTGTTGAAATGTGTTTGCAAAAGGTTGTAGTTATTCTTAAGAAACGTCATGCCGCTTTCTAACTTATTATATTCTGTTATAATGTTTTGTCGCGAGGCTCGAGGCTATATTGTCGAGAATATTTTGGTTATTGTTTATCGACAGAGTCAAGTATACAATGTTATGAAGATCAATACTTTAAATTGAAAAACATAAATTAAACCTTAAGCCATTTCTTGGAGATTTATAAATAATTATTAATAATATCTCGCAATTATATAAATTATTTTAAAGATTATTTTAAAATGTTAAAATAGAACGCTTATTAACATTGTATATAAAATTTTTATTAAGTACACCGCAAGAATTTATAATTAGAAAATTTTATAGTCACTTTTAAACATATTTAGGATTTATGCTTCGCAAAATATTAATTAAAATATAAATATTCATAATAATTTATATTTGTTAAAAATATATTAATAAGATATTTTTATTTACGGATTGTTAAATTACGCAAGACAAGATGATTTTTGAACATTGAGAGTCAGAAACGCGGAAAAGGACTGCTGAGCATCGTGCGCGAGAGATTTGCAAGTTACTTTAACACTTCCAGAGAATGCGTGCTGCGTAAGAGCGACTTCGGGAAGCATGGTCTCGCCGAACGTGGTCCATTTCTATCATAGCTGGGATATAACGGGTGGCCCGGTGAGAAAGGCGGGCTGCGGCGAATTTATGGCCCGCTCCGAGATTATTCCGAGACTTACGCGCCGAGGAAAGCATCGCGCTAAACAAATTTATGGTACGCCCGAGATTATGGTCGACGAGAAGTAGCTGGAGAGCTCCCGGGCGAGTTTTCCGAATCGAAATTCTGCGCCCGTCTCAGCTGTCTTCTCTCTTTTCCTTCGGACGGAGCGGTGCGCTTTTACGGAAGCGTCGATCGCGCGGCAGGATATCCTCTCAATTTATTTTCTTTTCGTTAAAAAGTTCTACTCGCGCTCGTAAATACACAGGACCTAATATGAGGCAGACTCCTACCGTGAAACATGCTGCAGTTGTATTCGAAAGAAGCGTCTACATCGAAAAAAAAAAAATGTTTTGTTTGGTGTTTGCAACAAGTTTGTATTTCGTATTCTTTTGATCGTTATCTTGGTTAATTAAAGTAATAAAACCTGCTTTAGAGTAATAGTCTGACAGCTTTCGTACTTCGCAAAGACATATTGTCGATTAAAAGTGTCAACAGGTTATAATCTTTTTTTATACCTAACATATATAATGTCTCGCGGTTACGCATTGTTGTCGGGATAACTCGACTGTCGTCGGTAAGTAATGTAAATCAAAAAGCAACATGATTACCGATCATGATTAAATTTCATGATGATTGATCGTTCATACATGAGCGCGGAGTTTAACGCACAAAAACTTGCGGGAAAACAAATTTCTATAAAAAACATTATTTATCATCATTGTGAATATAATCCGCAAAACGCGATTAAATCGACAGGTGGCAAAATAGCCAGGAAAATATGATGTATTATAAGAGTTTAATAAGAAGCACAGCCATCTCTCTCGCTGTAATGCCGACTGGAAAGAGAGAAAGGAAAAAAAAATGGAGCGGTCAGCACGGTAGCGTGATTGCATAAATTGGTATCACGAAACCGGCTTCATCCTAATCTAATGACTTAATCTAATGACTTAATCTAATATATCTAATGTCAAAATAGCGCGCAATGATGGCAATTAGTGTCGTACGATAAATCAAAGGCAGACAGACATGCAGCGTTTTAGCGATTACATCGGGCTCGCTTGTAATGATCGATGAAAAACGTCGCGCAATGAACTTCAGCTAATGTCATGATTGATTGCAAACGGATGTCGCATTCTGTAGCAGCAATTACGCTCACATTACATTACGCGCGAGTGCGAGCGTGTGGTACGTTCTTCGCGCACTTGTTGAGTACGATTGATTTGTGATTGGAAAAAAAAAGTTATTTTACAGCTTCCAAGGCCTGTCATCGTAAATCTGGAAGCATTTTTACTACGCAACAAAATGGCTGAATAAATAAATAACGTTGTACAATATATATCTTGGCAATACAAATTTTTAGCTTTTTAGCAAATTGCTACCAGCATAGAAACAAAAGTAATTAGAATTTTCATGCAGAAAAGAAAGATTCTAATTAAGCTAATAATCCTAACAATCGCGAAGTAACTCTGCTAACTTTTTAATGTCGCTTTTTTAATATACTGTACGCAAGATAATGTTATCATTCCCGAAATTATATTTTACATTTGTTTATCGTATAAAAAAGTAAATATTTTATGTAATTAACATTTTTTATTTCTTTGAATGTGTTTGAATATTTGAATAAATATTTGTAGAATATATTGTACCAACTAAAAAAATATATCGTGTTATTATAATAAAATCCAAAAATTCGAATAAAACACTTATGTTTGGAATAAGATAATTTAGATTGGTATTGATATCAATAAAGAGACACACTTCACTCACATTTTTTTAACAGTACAGTATGTTCAAAAATCTGCGACGTTGTAATATACGACATTGTACAATGCTATACATTTCTTCGACTACGCACACGTCGCAATTTTCACGATGATTGCCTTTTACATTTCATTTGGCTAAGTGCGCGAGAATTGGCCGCAAGCTGTTTTCGAGCTTGCTAAACGCAAGCGAAGTTGTCGCGACATCACTTGCAATTCGAAGTTCGAAAGCTCGTTAAAATCTATCGAACTACGAGAAAAGCATACATTGCTCTCTTCTTAACTCTCGTAGTTTCTTAACTCTCGTAGCGAGTAAATTGCTGTTCTTTCCGCAACTTATGTTGTTGTCACCACTTTGAAATAAATAATCGTATTTTGTTCAATTGATGTTGCTAAATGTTTTGAAAAATTGATATGTATCCAAATTAAAATGAATAAATATATATGTTAAATTTGATTAAAAGGTAATTCCAATAAATGATAGCGTTGCATTTATTAAAAAGCTTATTCTCTTTTAATTTGTATAAGATATTTATTACCAGTTTTTCGCTTTGTCAGAAAATCTAAAAATTGTTTTAAAAGGGAACGTTAGTTCTTTTATTTTGTTAAAATATCATTTTTACATATAATTGTAAATTATTTTTTCTCATCTGCTTCTTTTATGTTGTTGAAAGAACAGATTATAAAAGCAATCTTTATAAAATACAAATATTCCAAGCGCTATCGCGAAAGCTGTCACGAAAACTAAGAACCGATCAAAATCGCTCCATCCTATCTAATAACGAAAACTATTCTCGAGGCAGGTATCCAATAGTGTATCGATAGCGCTCGAAGTTGTGGGGTGGATTGTCGAGCGGGAACAACGTACTCTCTGTTATTGCGGATACCTAGAATTAACTGCTCGCTGTTGCCTGAATAGTTTCTCCGACGTGTTATTACGGAGAGGTAGCCGAAAGCTGACGTTGAAGTGGTGCGAGGAGGGAGGGCGGGGGGGCGGAGAGGAAGAGGAGAAGCCGCCATGAGCGTGCGGTTAATGGTAAAGTCGAGCTCACCGTTTGTGCTGAATCCTGAGGCCTCTTCGAGGGTGCAGCGGTACACCGTCCTTCAGCCAGTGCACTCTTGGGGGCGGCGAGCCCCTTGTCCTGCATACTAGCTTCACTTTCTCCCGTAACCTCGCTATCGAGTCCCTGAGTTCGGACAACGTAACTTCCCGCACTGAAATCAAAAGTTACAATCTCGTTAACGCCTCGCTGCAAGAGCTCGCGTGATAGGGAGCTGTAGTTAATTCGTATAATATTTAGGCTGAGGTTGCGAGATGTTTAAATGGTGTTCTGACTATGAGAGAGAGAGAGAGAGAGAGAGACATCTGCATAATTAACATTTTATAAACTCGTTAAAGTTCTGAATTTATGTAGAGAATTGTTACATAATGTTTAGCTGGATTTTGGAATACAGGATACAGGATAATACAAAATTCTTTTCTCTCCTATTTCACGCACTGAAAATTTTTGGTACATGCGATTCGTGTTCGCGGAATGGAATGGAAAAAACAGCGAGAACGGCGCGCTTTAGCAGAAGGTATGGTGTAGAAGCAGCTCTTCCTTTCGACAACCGGATATGGCTTTCGATTTTGGTAAAGGCTGCCGTGTCGCGTTTCGGGCAGAGGCCGTGCGGCACATCGATAGCTTGGCTACCGAGTATCGATTTACTATTTCGTTGTGCACTAGAATGCGGGAGCAAAAACGATCTGCAGGGAAACATGCGCGCATAGGCGCATGTGTACACGATCCGCGTCACGAATATCTCTCACAAACTGACGTAATATCCTTACTTGACATCCAATCGATTGCATGCAAAAACTGCACGAGCAAATGTAAATATTTATTAAAATCATACGGGAAAATCTGTATAAACGTGACATTTTGTCGCATCTGACGACAATTTAACTCTCTTTTCATAATCTTTCACAAAATCTCGGATTTAAATCCCAGATTCAATATTTGTAACAAATGAAAGACTCTTATTACGCAATCGTATCCGCCTGAAGTTTAAGTCGCGGAAAAGCAGAATTTCAAAATCTCTAATTATTCACAAATTGTTGCTGTCTCGATATTTTTGTCGAGAAGAAAAACAAGTTAGATTAAAAAAATATATATCATACGTCTAAACGGGCAAAAGCGAGGGAGCCGCATGACGCCTTGTATGTGAGCTCGCGTATAACTTTTTTCCGACGTAAAATATGATCGTGCGAAACAAAGCGACTTGACACTCGGATATGGGGTATAAATGAAGAGGAAAATTTGCGTTAATAAAAACGGACGGTAGCCTGTCCTGTCCCAAGATCGCGTGATTTCAAAGGCACGATATATAGAATTCCTGGTGAAAATGCAACGCGGGGAGGGAGGGGGGGGGACGTTCAATGAGCTCTCGTCTATTATATTCATGTCGCATGACAGGGAATGATAATAAGGCGCCGTTAGCAAAGATTTCTTTGTCAGACTCTGCGTGGCGCGGGACGTCGCCGTCGGCGTTTGATTTATTATGTTTTCACGTGCATACGGCAATCCCATTCGCTGCAAATATATTTCTCTTCGTGTCGCGTGTAAATAAAACTGATGTCGCCCCGCAGATGCGTTTGAGAAATTGAACGTGGATAAAGTACCCCGTTTTTTTTTTATAGTTTAGCGAATACTGACCGTTTGACCCCCCCCGCTCATCGCTCATCTCGATATAAAATCCTGACGGTAAATACATCCTAACTGAGTGACGCATAATTAAAATTGTGAATCGATAATTCGATCGGCGAGATAAACTCTCCGAAAAGGGTTACGTCTCAAAGGGTTTTGCCCCGCACGTTGCGCACGCAACGTGAAGTTAGAAATCACTCCTCGAGTTTCCGCTAAATCAAATTACACAATCGCTGACTGAGCAACTGGAGCAACATAGTGTTGATCTTCTGGAACAATTTATTTACGAGGGACTGGCACAAATGCACAAGTTCTCGCAGAATTACAGCTGTTTAAACGCACCGAGAGCCGGCGAATAAGTATAATTTGTATATTTTTCGCGGTAATTGAGTTGGAGAAGTTGCAGTTACGCTTCGTTGTCGTGGTTGCTCGGATATTTGCTCGTAAATTCGCCGTGGCGCTTTGTCGAAGGCGTAATCGATAGGATTCGATTTGCATAACAGATTCTTCACTTAATTGGGACACGACACACCTACAATTCCTTTGATTTAAATCAGTCGTCGAATCGCGGAGGGGGAGGGGGAGGGGAGAAGGGGGGAGCAGACGGAAAGGTAACTTTGTTGAAAACAACGCTCTTTCACAATTATCGATATCACGAACGTAACCATTTCTCCAATGACAAATAATTACATGGGATAAGTGAACCAGCAAATGATCAGTTACTAAAATATATCAACGTGGAATTTATATTTATTTTAGTGATTACACATAAAGATAATACAATCATATCACTCGAAATGCGAGGGGGCGTGATACGCTTCTCCATATTATTCTACACGGTATTACATTAAAATCGTTAATTGACAAATCCCGCACATCATATTTCATTATCCTCTCTCATTTTCAATACGACAGATTACGCGGATGTGCGTGCGCAAAACTTGAGCAAACGCGGCAACCACGGCGAAGCGGCGGCAGCCGCTATATTTATTCGTCGCAAACGTCGCGTCGTCGGTGGAGTTCTCGCGCTTGATAGTTAAATACATTAGAACTGCCATTTGCGAACGTACCGGCGCCGTGCCGCGCCGCGCGGCGACTGAAAACTATGCGAGATAATTGTGTCACGTTGAAGTTTATCGAAAACACGGGCGCGATCTGATTATCTTTGACGCCGCCGCGGAAAATGCCTACAGCGTTTAATATGTCGCGCCCGACGCGCCGCATAACAGACGCCCATGTAGACTCGCGACATATGAAATACAGAATATTACGGTTCTGCCGAATGGGAGTCAGCGGTTTTGCGTCTCGGAGCTCCGCCAGGAGCTTATTAGGATCGTGATGCGAATGCACGTCATTTTAATCCGACCATCCTTCGAATAAGCGGCAAAAAGTGACCTGACAATTTATGACGTTTGTTAGAATATTAAATCATTAGTGGAGCTGTCATTCGTTTAAGTAATGAATGCATATGAACGGGTCATATAATTGAATATCCTGACTATTACGTACGAGTGGTAATGTGTGAAATTATTAGAGATATGCATTTAACATTTCTATCTTGTCGCGGAAAGAGAAAATAGAAGGGAATTTATTATGTAAAGTAGCTCAATTCTCATTGAAAACTTAGTATCTCAATCTCTAGTAATAAATAATGATGAAGTAGATAAAAAACCTGTAATGTGAATAAGTAAACGTGCAGATTTTTCGCGTACAAATGTACAGTGAATTTAATCAGGGCGTAACGAAACGGTTCAGTCTAATGATAGTTGTCGATGTCCTCTAGCGACAAACTGTGTTATTAAATCCTTGTTCAAAGACACGGATTTCCCTGCCGCTTTTTATTCGCCTGCCATCGAATAGGCGCTTTTTCTTTGTGAGAAGCTACATTCGGCGCGGTTCTGAGATAGAAGCGAGAGCATATGGCTGAAAAAAAGTAGAATAAACTTGGTGAAATGATATTTTATCAGCATAATGGTATCGATACTCAAAATTAAATGAGATTATAATGTAATTTTATTATTCTCTTTCATCTTCATCCGTCGTTCCACGTTCGCAAGGATATAACATTTATTTTTGCATGTAATAATTAATTTAAATCTGTCACATATATTAGCTTTACTACCTTTATAATATGAATTATAACAAATTAAATCCCGATAAAATATTTTATTTCACGTAATAGATTAATAAATGTGTTTCATAAAAATAAATAATAGTATGATTATAATATTACATGGATATGCTGAGTTATATAAATACATATATTATGATATGCATTAAAACGCATTTAAAAAATTCCTTTAGTACATTATATTAATTTATGCTTATCCTATTAAATTAATAGCCTACTTATTTTTTTATTCTTTTCAATTTTTATTAGGGAAAAAGTGAGATTTATCTTTTAATTTTAAGGCATATTCCTATTTCTCTTTAAGCCATTATGCACAATGTAATGATACTTTTATAAATAACACCATAAGTAATAAACATTTCATAACTATCTAGAAGAGGTTAGAATCGATTGAACAACACATTAACGAATAATTTGCAAAAAAGAGTTTTTAATTTGAAATATAATTGTTAACAAAGTTATCGTACAAAATGTAAAAGAGAATACGTAAATACCATCTTTCCTCTGCGTATCTCAATAGGTTTAAGTGAAGTTAATGAAATGTCAAAGAGATATGACAAGAAAAAAAATATTTCCTCGGATTAGGAATGTGAGCCGCGAGGAAAAACCTATTCGGGAGCGATTGCGCTGCAACGAAGCAATCTCAGCGCGTGTAAAAAGCGCTGTAATGCAGTCACGACGCTCGTCATCGCCATTCCGCATCGTTGGTCGTGACGGTAAACGGTGATCGCGGCAAAATTTGTATAATGCACAGCGCTAATAATCGCGCTGTATTTTTTTGCGTGCGATATTGAACCGGATTAAGTCGTGCAATGCTATTTGCTCCCGTTCCGTTTGAAGTGCTTTTACGCGTTTCTCTTGCTGAAATCGGAGTGAAAACCGATCAGTTGTTGCGGTTGATGCAGTGTCTGAAATTCACTTCGAAGGGATAGAGGATTTCGCATTTGATTCTCGATATTCTATTCGTTTGATTAACCGATTACGTATCCGCAACATACATAAAACACATGCATAAAATGTCAGTTCTTCGAATGCAGATCGAATGCACAATTTCTACGCGATTTACTTATATATTATTTATATTTATATATTTATAATTATATAATTATTTTTATCGTATAATTATTTATATAATTATTATATTATATGTATTGATTATTTCTATATTTTTGAAATTATTATTTTATATTAATAATACAAAAAACAAAAATGTCGATATAATAATATTAAAAACATTAAAAATACAAATAATTAATTTAAGCATATAACAATATTGATATGTAAAATATTGATATAAAATAAATAATTACCTCTTGTAATAATAAATGACAGGAAGAATATAAATTAAAATAAAATAGAAAATACATAAACTATTATAAAGACATATTATGCATATTTTTAACGTTGAGATAGCTGTAATTATTTGCATACGTGAAAAAGCACATACGTGCATTTGCATTCAATCGCATTTAAATACGAAGAAAAAAAAACAATACAGAGCCACGGACGGGATATAAAAAGAAACGTAAAACGGACGATGAAGAGAGGCGGAAAGATGGACACCCACAGAGAATTCCCATGACAATCCCGCGGTGTTCGAAATGTCATTTAACTATTAACGGATCGATGCGACGCCGAAATTCGAATTTAAGCGACGGACTCGATCGGAATGGAATTCGGGACTGCGAGGATTTATGCCAGAATTTTCCAGTCGAAGGACCAGGCGGACTGACAAAAAAAGGGATGATGAAGCGTCAGGTGCAGAGCGCTAGATAATGATGCCCGATGCGAATCAACCTATCGAAAATGCGAACGTTTTACCGTCGTCCGGTCGGACTTCGTCGTCACGTCTCCCACTAGATTAGAATTAACTTTTCATCAGACGTGGTGCATCTCAAATTTGAGAGTATTATATCGACGAAGGATAGAGATGAAAAATATGCCAGGAATTCGTTTAATTCGTCACGCTAAATTAATTCAAGCTAATTAATCGGTTAACAGTAATATTGTAGTTTGATTGATTTTACGATTTGTGTTTGCAATTTCATATTCAAAAGAATATTCTTCTATATCTATGTTTAAATATTATTTCAGTCCAAAAATTATATTTAAACAAGAAATCACAGATACAATAATTAAAAAAAATGTTTTCAGGACACGTTTGCTAGTTGACTTTTGAAAATATTTAGTTTGTTAACGTATCGAAAATTATGTTATAAATAGTATGTATAAATAAATTGTATTTTACATAATTTTTTATGAGCTTTTTATACTAAGGGTTTATCTTTTTTAAAAAAACTGACACAATATTTTTAAAAAGTGAAAAAGATATAAGCTGATAAAGCAAAAAATAGAGAAACAATGCTCGTTTTTGCAAGCGTTTTTGAAATAGGTCGTCCAATCGAATATCACGAACTTTTTTTTTTGTTTCGACGCGATGCGTAACACTACTCGAATACGGATCCAATATTGAGGGGTGTTTCCTCGTGAAACAGTATTTGAGTTTCGCATCGTAGTAAGACAAATTTCTCTCAAAGAAGCGAATCTCTTGGAAGCTCGCGGAGTGGCTTTGACGAAACCCCGTCGCTCTTGGATTCACCAGGCCGTCTTGAAGCGTTCGTATGCGGGACGGGAAAGAAGGGGAGGGGAAACAGGGTTCGTGAGGCAAAAGAAAGGTCAAAAGCGTAAAGTTGAGGGGAAAAAGAGTGAAGTGCACAGCACGGCCAGTCGCGGCATGTCGTACGTTGCCGCTTGAAAAATGCCGAGGACGAACGACGCGGAGAGGGCGTTTGATTAATGAACGCGCCGCCGAAAGAGCAAAATAACAAATAGCGCGCGTAGCGGGGGTTGTAGTTTGTGCCCCTACCCTCCCGTCTGCCTCGTGGCCGCGCGGCAGCTTGATTCATAGGCAGTGCGTTGCATGACGAGACGGCGATGGGGGCCGGTGGCGGATGCGCGCGAATGTGGCCCCTTTCATCATAATTTGAAGGCAATTTACGGTAAATCGCATCGCAAACAGTCCCAGCTTCATATTTACGGCTATTCTTTTTTAACAGAATCTCAATCTGACATTTAATTACCGGCATCGATGTTAAACTTTAAGACGTTAAGGAAAGTTGAAGGCATAAAAGAAATAAGTTTTTCAAAGTTGAAACACCTCCGTAAAGTATCTCTTTTATTGTTGCAACGCTAAAAACTTGTTTCCGAAAGACAATCATACATAAGAAGCTTACAGAAAATACTTTAGATATTAATAAAAAATATGCATTTAGCCCTTTGACCGTGTACAAAGATGTCCAATGCAAAATGCTTATTTACAGCGAATTTAGATTTATATTAAATGTTTTATGTAAATTACTTTCTTAATAAACATAAGTGCAAACTAATAAAGAAGGAACTAATTTGGATTATTTATTCTTACTAAGAAACCGTAATGTATGGTAATGCGCTTTGTATCGTGACTGACACGTTTCGCATCTGATTATGCATGCTCCGCAGTCAAAGAGTTAAACACTACATAGATACATCGCGCAGATATTTACCGTCTCTATTCGGCTTTTCATTTAGACTTTTTTGAGTCAATCTTCGTTTTAATCTTCATTTTATTATCGTTATATCAAAAAGATATTTATTTCGAAATTTTCGTATCAACCTTCGTACACTAATTTTATAACAATTACAGTTACAACATTTCAACTATGAGGAACTAGTTTTCGTAGGTTTCCGTTTCGAGTTCGAAGAACGATTAGACACCCGATGGAAATCAATAACCCTTCTTGCAGTGTGAGTATTATAATTTTCGAAATCTGCGGAAAGATATGCAACAGCGCGCGATTTCGTGGCGTGCTTATTTGCACTGGTTTACTGGTTAATGCGGGCCCGCACATCGTCAGTATGACTCTGTGAGTTTGCACCTTTGTCCGATGTGGATAATCATTTCCAGTTCAGAGAATAGTTCGGCCGCGCAGAGAGTGGTTCCGGTTACCTGGCCTGTAATCGAGTCTGCGAGAGTACACGCTGATGAGCTATGATCAGCTGTGTGGGGGCTGTGTGATTACCGATCGCTGTCAACAGATATTTAATCGTTTGCGTCGATTAATTTTCCTAGCGCATTTATCCGTCCCGCATCGTTTGATGCCGGCGTAGGTAATTACCGCACTAATAACGGGTTAATCAAAACGCGCGGACTTCGGAAAGCTCTCATTATTAACTGAATAAACATAGGCTTCGAAATAAAATTCCTTTTATACTCATAAAACGCGACGATTTTTTTGGTAAACTTCCCAAAAAGCGGGGACATTTACATAAATATTTTACTACGCTGTATAAGAAGACAATGTGAAATCGAAAATAAGAAATAATGTAGTACAGTAAGACGGAAAAGTAAATATTGAGGAAGAAGAGAGATATTATCAAGTGGTCTCGAAACAGCAAAGAGGAAAAATCTCGTAATTAAAATCTTTTTCCTATTAGCACCTAAATGTTACTTATATATACTTTTACGTCAAATTAGAAGTATCTAGATCTCTCTTTGTCAGTATGATATTATCTATCATATAAATGTTGAATGTTTTATTTAACACCCTGTACATAAATCTCTCGTAAAAAAGAATAAATAAAATGTAACCGCGGTTAACTCACCATTAAAATCAATGGAAGCATCAGAGAACGAGATTCTCTTTTGTCGCGCGGCTGTTAGTCAATCGTTTTGATTGCCCAACATATTTTTTTTTTAAGTTCGACCCAGACCAGAAGCGCGAGCGGATTGTAGGCACCGAATGACGTTGTAAAATGCATTTACAGCGTGTTTTCGCGCAAAAATCGCGTTGTTACGCCGATGTGATTTCGCTGCTTTACGCCCGCATGCACACGCGTTTCTTTTTACGCGGATGCGCGCCGGAAAAAAAAATTGAGCGTAAGAAAAAATTCGAGAGCGATGGAACGCGAAACGCGGCGCAATAAAATTGCTGCGCATCGAGCTGTTACGCGAGAACCAATGACATGCGTAATAACTGCCTCTACTTTTTAGAGTCTAAATTTTGATAGCATGTGGGACCGACCACACACGCGTAAAGCGAAAAACGTAATGAAATACGATAGAAAACAAGCTCCACTGATGGAAGAGTATTACCTCAACACGCGCGCGGTATTTATTTTCCTTTCATCATTTTCGATCATTGTATAGTTTTTCATGCACGATTATTCCAAATAAATTTATCAAAGGTGCATTAAAATTCTTCGTAAAAGCGGCAAACTAATCGCAGGCGAAATAACGAGCTCTAATTTCTCGAACGCGCACCTTCACGTGATCATCCTCTTATCGCATCGATCTTCTTTCAACAAAAAGGGTAAAAAAAAGAAAAAAAAAGGGGGGGGATTGAGTCATCTTGCACCGTGAAAGTTATCCGATTTGCTCGCGGTAATTCTCGAACTCGTCTAGTAGCCGTAAAATCCGGGAAACTTTTTCGGAATCGTCCGTTGGTTTTCCGGCTATTACTCTGTGCGCCAATTGTATACACGTACACATACATATGTGGTATACCGTGGCATATGACGTGAAAACATCGTAGTTCGTAATCAGCCGTACGTGCCAAGTGTACGGAAAGATTAATATTTGGAGCAGAAACGTCGTGTAAATATCAAAGATTTACCATGTACGGAAATTCAACGTGATCTCAAATGAGAATCATCAGCGATGAGAACTTAATAATAAATATACAAAAGTAAAGATAAATTTATATTTTACATTAAATAGAATATAATATAATGTAAGGAGCGTTAATTATTATTTTTTAAAACTATGTTTAAACTATGTGTTTTCTTTACACCAATCAATTTATTTCATCATCTTGCACATAAAAGTATTAAGTACAAATATAAAATAATTAACAGTTTATGAAAAATGTATTTATATCTTATGTTGAAATATGTTGGGGTAAAGTATAAAATATTTTGTAAATCTTTAATTTTTTGATAATTCTATCTTAATATTTTAATATGCAAAATAATTGGAGGAATTATATTGTATAAAAAAAGATATATATTTCCGTTTTAAAAAATTAATGACGCCCTTTATATAATCTTGAAAAATTGATTTTGTCGAAAATAAATTTTACCATTATTTGTCCCCAGACAATACAACTTTTGTCTGAAACATTTTTCGCTATGATACGTAGTTTCACAGAAATTTCAATGGTTTGCAACGCTTTAAGTACCTATATAAGAATAGAGTAGATAAAAAAGCACATAGAAATTATAAACGGAAGATAGGGAACTTTAATCAAAGTATGATTAAAGCTGTGCAATTTGCATTCAGAGAAAAAAAAGAGTACAGTCTTTACGAGTGCGAAAGCCAGTTTGCGTCCTCGCTAACAATCAATGCGGCGATGGCGATTATAGAAGCTCGTTCGAAACGCGCCAGACATCAGCGGCGCCTTTTTCTCATTAGTTCGGAGAAAGAAGATTACCACCACGGGGTCGAAACGAGCCGGCGGGAAAAGGAAAACGCAATTTCTTGCCGGTGTGTTTTTCGTTTTAATTGCGGGCGGGCGAGTTAACGAGATAGCGCGTTACTACGGCGGCATTGAGACAAATTTATTCCCGTTTCATTTTCATTGGACCGTAGGTAACGTTTACACCCGTCGGAGTGTAAAGAGAATGATTTAGGGCAATTTCTCGTCTGCGCTCAATCCTTTTCTTTTATGCTTTATGTGACGAGCGTTGCCGTGTCATATCGCGCGTCTATATTCGTCATTAATAAATTTTATTGCCACTATAGTTCTTGAGCGATTTCGCAATCTATTATAATTTCACGATTCAAACACCAGCGAGTATTTGAACTGCTCAATTTAACGATATACGGATTATACCAACCGACGTGAAAGTCGGTATAATTTCCGCGGAATTTTTTTTTGTTCGACGAATTTTATTTCGTCGATTCACGCGAACTCGTTTTCGCTTATTTTTAAAATTCTTTTTTGCCCTATGAGAATTGCGCAGTAAAACTCAAATTGAGCAAGCAATAGCGTGATATTGCGCAGTATTGTCCACTCGCGACGAGCACGTCACAATCGTTGAGTCTTTATGATTAATAGGCGTGTATGTATTTCACGACCGCGCGTTGAACATCGATAAATCGCAAAATTCGCCACCGTCATTGACGCTGGCATTTTGTGGTCCATTAATTCTGGAAATTTGATCACCGATATTTTGAATATCGTATTATGCTTTATTTGGTTTTTGTCGAGCTTTGTCTGAAAATATAATAGAATTATCGGAGATATGGATTAATTTCGATATATCGTGGCTACTTTTTAGTGATTTTGTTATAAAGTAATACCTGTTATTTCTCTCGATCGATTTTCCTTACGTTCTTTGCACTACAAACTAGACGATTCCGTGCGGCTGTTTACTAAAAAAGCGAATAACTTATTTTTCCCCCTTATAATTTGTAATTCGAAAATAACTCGTTTTCAAACTCTAATCGTTTCCTCTTTTTCGCGCACATTTACTAGCAAACTTTTATGCACGAGCGCGTCATTAAACTCGCGATCGCGGACGAAGAACCTGGCGGGTTGTTAGCATTTGTGTGCACAGAAACGCAGACGAGACGCGCGCAAGCGTTTCTCTGCCTTGTGTATATGCGCGAGAGTAGTAAAGTCCTTTTTTCATGGGCGCTAGGTTTCGCGTGGAGCCCTTCCGCATTGTCACCGCCCACGATACGCATCTTATTGCCTTTTATCGCGCCATGAGCCCTCCCCCATAAAACCACAACATAACGGTCTAATTTGTCGTCCCCGGGCATGGCCCTAGCGTGCACGCGGGAATAAAGTTATTTTTACAGAGATGAGAGAGCCGGTGTTGCTCCCCTCATTCTCTCTCGCTTTCGCTCTCTTCTATCACTTCCCTCTTCCCCTCCCCCCGCCCTTTCGTATATATCGCTGAACTGAAAACATTTTAACTTGCGCTCGAGCTCGAATAAACAAAGCGAACGAACGGGAGGAAAAGCGATCGGTCGACCGCGGGTTTTCACCGTTCGCGGCCCGGTGAGAATGGGTCGGCGAATCGTTTTGCCAATAATAACGCGATAATTGCGCCGCGTGCTTTATTTTCTGCTTGCCGGGCGCAAAGCGAAAATATCGATGCTTTTTCCGAACGTGCGCGAAGACCGGTCCAGTCCGAGGAAACACAGTCGGAAAATAGGCGTCGGTCCGAAGCGAAATGAACGTGAGGTTTTTGCTAAATGCGCGACAATTAATTTTCGGTGGCCTAATTAATTATCGGCTCGACGCAAAACTGAACTATCGCGCTAACGTTTCAATTAATTGTAACAAACGGGAGAAGAACGATCGCGCAGGGAGAACGGAAAGCAAGTTGCAGGACGTGTTGCAGTTCGAGATTTGAGATCCTCGATATCGGAAATATGTACATCATCGCGCTGAAACGCGACCTCGCGCTTTTACCTTAACGGAAAGTGAGATTTTAGGATAATTCGATGGCACTTTTTCACCCGGCGATTTACAAGCTCGAGCGCGCGTCGCTTTCGCGCTTGTAACGAGAAGAGCAAGAGGGAAAGGTGAAGCGGAAGGGGGGAAAAAATGAAAAGCGTGGCTGAAGGGTGAGAGAAAAAAATGACAACGGGACGCGGTTGGGTGGCGAGCGAGCGCGGCATAACTGTAGCGCACGACGTTCGATAAACTGCCCGTGGGTCCTTTCTGTGCGCGGTCGCGATATTTTATTTACCGGCGAAGTGTATTTGCGCATCCGCTCGTATCGCTCGGAAACGTGGGAAAAAATACCGCAAAAGCCGCGACCGCCCGCCGTTGCGAGATTTTCGAACGCTCTCTAATTCGTTCTTCGTTCGTGCGGAACCCCCTCTCACTTTTCATTCTCTCCCTTTTTACCTTTCTCATTTCTCTTCCTTTTTAATGCTTTCAATTGGCCAACAAACAGCGTGTTAAAGTTGTGTGCATAAGGCTTTCTGTTAAAAATGAATTTTCCCAGCGACGAGCTTGAAAAAGAGGACAAAGAAACGTAATCGAATTTATTAACAAAATGAATTACTTTTTCTCAAGGAAAAGAACGTTATATGTTACTTATAAAATGTACTATATAATTGATTACATTACATTATTATTAGTAATAAAATGAAGTGATAGAAAATTAACTACAGTAGACACAAAACAAAATGTAATCTGTTAAACTTTGTTCATATTACCTATTCATCTCTCGTATATTTCTATTACTAAATGTTGTTTATATTAGGTAAAAATATAAAATATTGATGAGGTACAAGCAACTCTCCCCTATTTCACAATAAAAATGTATAAACTCTCTTTTCCGTATGATTGCACGTATCGATAACTCGTATGCGAGATATAAATTCGCAAGAGACATTCATATTATTTTATGTGACAGACAGGATTCTACGCGGTTCGAGGATGGGAGGCATCAAAGGTACCCGCGGTATTCGAGACACGTATATAATCATCGTGCAATGGATCCCGCTCTCGTAAGAGAAGCGAGCTCTTTCTCTCGAGTCGACCAGGGGCTAGAATTTTTTTTCCCCTCGTCCGTAATAAACCCGCTCGTTTGCACGCGACCATCTCTCTCTCTCTCTCTCTCTCTCTCTCTCTCTCTCTCTCTCTCTTTCGCGATCCGCGAATGTAATTTACTTTACGGGCGCGTTGCCTTTCGGCGCCGCGAGCGAAACCGCATCGGCGTGCATAATTCGTGTCCCCGCGCGCGTCTACATTCGGGCCGAATACCGTCGTTTGTAATTCCACCGTCGAGTTTTCATAGTAAATTCCATTACACAGCGTGGGACGCTCGCTTCATTATGTTGTACCGGCTTCTGGTTTAAGCCTATGTGGACGGCTATCATGGTTGCGTGCACCTCGTGTCGCGTTATGTTCATGATTGTTGACGCGCGTGAGAATACATGCCTATAATAATAATTAAAGACTCCGGGAGAGGAAGTGATAAAATGAAAACGCTCGGTCCAGTGCGCTCCAAAAGTTACCTTTCAAGAAAGTTTGCAGATATTTTAATTCACATTGTGTAAAATGTAAATGTAAAGAGAGCTCCAGAATAATATTATTCAAAGATATTAAAATTAAATGTAACTAACACAATTAAGCGGAGAAGAACGCCATTTTTCTTAATTTCACTTATTATTAATTAAATACAAGTTTCCTCGTTTTATGCAAAGCTTTGTGCGATAAAATTACAGGAAAAGTAGAAGTTTAATTTAAGAATAATCTGTTATAGTTTCAGTGCCTCGAAATTATAAGGATCATACATTAATCTTGTAATTGCATGGAAAATTCAGGTTTTTACTTAATAACCTCTTGACTTCCAAATATGTAGATACTGTGTCGTCCAATATTGACATATATCATTTAATATTGACTTAATATCTTTCTCTGGCAATCGTTTTCCTTGTCAACGTTGAAGCAGAAATATATTTAATATATTTAATAAAAAAAAAAGATGTGCAGTAAATTAAACTTCCAGCAGAATACATAATTAAATTTGATATTGTCGCATATTCGTTAGAATTTTATAACGTTTGTCTATATTAATTACTAAAATATCTGACGTAAAAATTTACGCACTGTCATTTAATCACACTTATTATCAAGTTAGATGCCTCGTTTACTCGAGTGGATTCGGAATGTTCGCGAAAGGCATTACGCTCCGCGCGTTCGTCGGCAGAAGACGTAAGTTTCCGGCTCGCATGCACTTTGTGAGTAAAGAGACGGGGCTGGCAATCGTACGAGGCGCAGAAATTGTAATTTATTGATGCGAAGTACAACCGACTCTCTCACGGAAGGCGCAAAAATACAGCGTACGCGCGCTTTAAGTGGTGAACTCGCTCTATTCTCGTGCATTACTCTAATTAAACGACGCGAGTAGCAGCAGCAGTAACTGCAACTGGAGGGGAGCGTAATGTAAATTTACAGAAAGTTCGAGAGCCGTCGCCGCCGCTCTTAAACAACCAGCTCCAATGTCGTGCATCAAGCAAAGGAAAGTCGTAAGATAACAGACGTGTCCGTTAAGTTAAGTCGTACGCACCGGACTCTAGAATTACCAACCAATTTGCATTAGGCCAAATTCGTTGCGGCTCGCGCGAATTTCGTGGTTAATTGAGAGTGATTAAAAATTTTTCAAGGAAAGATTTTCATTTTCCAACATGTACATGAGATTTGAAAAGGTCAGTTTATTCAGTTGTAAATTTATAATTATTTAACATAATTGTAGTAAGAAATAAAAGTAGTAACAAGTAATTTTCGTTATAAAGATGTAAGAATAATACAGATTTATAGCAAAAATGTTCTAAAGTTATTTCTATAAATAGCGTTATGTTTGACTCACGTTTCACTTACGTGAATGATAATTAATTTTCGCAATTTTATACTATTTTGTGCGAGTTTATGTGACTTTCTCCGCCCGCAGTCTCGATGTACATCTTTCGCTCTTCCCCTTTTCGGCGTCTTTCTATTTTAGCTTCTCGTAGATTACAACCAGTAGCACAAACTTGAACTATTATTAGGCGACGCTGCTCTCCGCTTCTAGATCGTGTTATTTATTTGACCTCGCTTTCTCGTACGTCTTCGTGTTTCTGTAGAACGTTTGTGCAGCGCCCTGTTATGCGTAAAATTTGCAACTATGTGATTATTTTCACGCCAGTGTGTAATATTTCGCCGATAATCAAACATTAGATTCTATTATTTCAACAATTGAGTGGCGGCGATAGACAAAGAACAGAATAAGTTGTGAGTTATTCCAATCTACAACTTTAAAAAGCTATTACTTCACGGTCAATTTTTTAAATTAAAAAATTTATTCTAAAATCTATGATTAAATTAATCTGTCTTTCATTCTGATTTTTTTCTGCAACTTTATTATTATCAATCACTTTCGGGAAAACATGTAGACAAATGGACGATCTTGTTTCAAATAATTTATTCTGATTTATTTAATATTTTTTTTTGTGCGAGAAATTTAACGTGAGGGTGAAAGAGACGTTGAGAAAATATCGGGAACAGAAACGGTTTAAACAAACCCCTCGGAGTACGCGGACGTTGGCCCCAAGTAGTGGAGCAACGTGCGTTTGTGTCGGAGGTAACCCAATTTCAACCCGACTGCAACCTTGCCTACACTCGTAGTCCACCCTCGACGACATCTCGTCGTGAAGCCTCTTCCATCTCGGGATTTGGACCGCGTGCGAGCTAGGAAGTCGCTCGGCCGGCCAGCGACGCAGCCTAGGACGAGATATATTCGAAAACACGCGGCGCTTGACGCTTTTAGCTCCCTGGTCGTGACAGCTTCATTCCGCCTTGAGAACTCGACGTATTTACATTTGATTTCGAACGAATTTGACAACCTAATTCACATCTTGATCAAATTAAACAACGCAACGGAACAACAATGCAAAGTGACTAATCGTCGCCGTTATAGGAAAATACATTTGACAAATACGAAGGTAAAATATATCGATAGTGCGATTCGAAAAATCATTTGAAGAGAAACGTAAGACTTTTACGGGAATAAATTGGCCATCAATTTTCCTCGTTTGTTGGTTACGCCGTTAGCCGATCACCAGGATGAGCACGATGGGACCACTAGGGCAAGCCCGATGATCTCACCCTCTTCCACCATCCCCCGCTACATCCGCAGTAACGGAGCTAACCGAGTATAAGCAGCACGCCGAGTGCCATCGGGGGAAGCATTAGCGAGCGTTAAGCTAAATAAACACTCAGCCGGCGAGGACCGACGCGGTTTACAACGGTAACGAGCGCCGGAGAACGCGGTAGCGGCGGCTTCTTAGTCAATGGCTTTTCGTCCGCGGAAATTTACCAGGGTACATACAACCACGATCGAGTGGTACGCGCGGGCATTCGACTGTTTGTCTCATCTAATAAGCACTCTCGACGTTAACTGGGTTTCGTGCCCCTTGAGTTATTGTGGACGCCGCGCCGGCTGCATTAGAAAAATACATCGAGTTAATAAAGACGACGTTAATAAATATCGTGCCTTCCCTGATGATAACATTGAAGAGTTTCCTGTCAAAATGTCTATTTCTTTAAATTTCTGTCAAATCATTTTCTATCAATCACGTCATAAATAATTAATTCTAAAACCAAACTCTTTCTATTCGTATATCTAATTGCTATGTCCGGAGAAAAATCAAATTTTTGTAAATAAAAAGTAAAAATTATTGCTTCATTTTTATTTTAAATTTTCTGTTCATCATTATTTCATTATTAAGGTTATAATAAGAGGTAAAGCATTATTAAGGATTAAAGAAGTCAAATCACTCGCCCTCACATCGTGATCAATTTTGTTTCGGTATAAATCTGGCAAACGAGATCTATAAATATAAATAGGTGACAAATACTAAATTATGATGTAAAACATATATATTAAGAAACCTTTTAAAAAACAATTGTTCTGTCAAGAAATCATAGTTAATTAGCAATCTTCTAATTGTATTTTTTTGTCCTCATAAAGCATGGGCTTGGGGCTCATGTTTATTTTTACTATTATTCTGCCTTATTCCCCATTGTTTTCGGAAATTTTTAAGAGAGAAACTGTAATGAAAAGCCATTCCTATAGACGTGGAGACGCGGCGCTTTCGACGGCTCTCTCTTCTGCATGCGCGTTCGCACTTGAAGTATTTAACCGATTAAAACCCACGGGCGGCGGCGTCGCGGCAAACACGCGACGCGCAGCGGGAAGCCGCTCGGCGTCGATTGCTTAATCGACGCTGCTCGAGATTAGCGGCCGCTGGCGTTAATGCGCGCCGCTCTCTACACTACGATGCCATTAAGCGCGTACTTAACGCCCTGAGCGAGCGAACAGAGAGAGAGAGAGAGAGAGAGAGAGAGAGAGAGAGAGAGAGAGAGAGAGAGAGAGAGAGAGAGAGAGAGAGAATATGAAAGCGAGTGGACGGAAGCGAGGCGAGCGTGGAAGTGCGGCGAGTGAACAAGGGAGATGCAGATACGAGTGCAAGTGCGAAGGACACTCATCCCTCCCGGGGGGAGGGGGAGGAAAAGGGTGTATAGCAGGACCGGGGAGAGGGTGGATCGGCTGAAAGCTCTTTTAGCTGGTCTCAGGACGTGCGAGAGAATCGAGCGCGGCGTTGTCTCGACAAATCCGTTTAGCACGTTCTCATTCTCGCCTCCCCGTTGCCTCTCGCCCTTTTCCCCGCGCGGCGGACTTAACATCCACCGATGTCGACTGCACCCGCGGACACGGTGTCAAGATTAATACGTACGGATCTTTATTAAGTAGAAAGAGAGAGAGAGAGAGAGAGAGAGAGCATCGCGCGCGAAAGAGAGAATTCCGCACGACGCGTCACGCCCGCGCGTGATTCGATCGGTTTCGACGTGGAAGCGACGACACGACGACGATCCTAAGTGGATCAGAGACAATTCGGCTCTGGCGATTGAGACAAATAGCATTTCCGAGATTCGAATCAGACTGAATTGATTTTCGAGTATTCAAATCGCGTCGTCCGTAGAATTTTATTTTTTATTTAAGGAGAAATAATATTTAAACAACATATATTGTTGTACAAATCTTAAAACTGCCGTCTAGTGAAACAATTTGTAATTGATCTCTCGGCGTTACGCGATCTCGGAAATGCAATTACACAACAAATTAAAAAGAGCGAGCGGAATGATCCAGACGTTAAACAGAGATTGATCTGTACGCGTGACGATTTTTCTACCTGCCGCCTACGTTGCGAGGAGCGAGCGAAAGGTATCGCGTTATCAAATTTTTGTGACGCACCATCGACGTCGAAGTACGTGTCTCACGGGCTGACGTTGCGTTATCAATTTTGCACACTAACGTGAACGCGATATCGATACGCATTACCCTTCCTTTCGCTCATTTTTTCTTTATTACAAATAACAGAGAGATGTATCGAAGGTAGATCGATTAAGAAGAAAATATGCTTGGACAAAGTCAGAAAATATCAGAAATTAGATGATAACTCCTTGGAGCAGCGCACGGAAACCGTTGAATACATTTTTTAAAGTCAATTCTGTCTTCTTTGCGATTCAATTTTTCGAAATCGCATATCGCAGTATCGACAAGGCGCGATGCAGAAATACGGGTAAACAATGAGTTTGATGAGAGTTGATCTTATATCGATGTCATCTCGAGATGAAATGCATCGGGGCTTTTATTGCTCTTTCGTTCTCTTTTGCATACAAGTGAAGCTGCAAGATCATAAATTGTTTTCTTGATCGTGATAATCATATGTTAAACTGAATTCTAATATACTTAAACATAATATAATTTTAAACTTAACATCTACTTTTTCCAATTAAAAAGTGTATATTAAATTTCATAGAAGAGTTTATTTAATATTTTTATATCTAGATGTGCAATATATTTAATTATAAGTTAATGAAAACTTCTTCATTAACACCGATTTTATTCGGGGCGTAGGACGGCACAAAAAGCACTCCCCTCCCGTTCTTCGCGCGTCTCATAATAGTCACGAAAATTCAGTCCAGAACGTTCGAGCCGTTGAATAGGATAATTGGAATGCTTTGCGAAAATCAGTATGCGCCGACATGCGCGGTTCATAAGTTTCGCGAGAAACGGGCGGGCCGTCGTGTCGCGCGCGCGATTGCGCCGGTTAAATATTTTGCAAGATACAAATGATGGCAACGGCCGCACCAGGAAGCATAACATAGACTGGTATTGCGTCGTGCGGATAATTAAATCCGTGTTTATTCGGCATGCCCGAAACTGCGGGAACGAGATAGACGGTCGTTATAATAGTCAATTTCGAAATAGTCAATTTTGATGCTTTCAACGGGGATCAAATATGCATTTCTATAAAAAGAGCAAACATTTTTACGTTTACGTTTTTATTTCTGAACAAAAAATATTGATCCGATATGCGGAAACAGCAAAAACTGTTGTATTAACCCGGCAATAGCCATTCCATTTTTTCTGCGTAAACGATCACTTGAGGTAATTTTTACACCGCATAAATGATCATTGTTAGTTAACTGCATATTGTATCTTATTAATTGACATTATGTATATGAATTTAATTAATATTTTCTGATAACAGTATTTAAAAAAATGAAATTAATTAATAAAACACTTTTACATTACAGGTTTTTGTTAAGATTATATATTTAAAGAATTGTTATTAGCAACCAATTAAAACATTTATTTTAATAGCAGGATTTGGTAGCAAAAAGTTCAAAAATTTAAAGTTAAACAATAAAATTAAAAAGTTAACAACTTTTTATTGTTTAACTTTTTAGTTTGTCTCTTACAAATTTTAAACGACTTAATGTTGAACTTCAACTAGTCATTTTTAAAATACAAACTTTTTTATTGCTCATTCCTTTAAACTTGTGCGCAGTCAACGTGAAGTACTCTTTTTTTAGGATATATCATGTACTTGCGAATCCTGGCCGTGAGTACATGATCGCACGAAATGAACTTACACAGAAGCGACAGAGTGCAACGCGACGTTACGTACATGTTACAAACAGTGGAACTTTTAACGAGAGGTTTGATGGAAATTGCAAATACGATCGTGAATTCGCTGGAGGGGAGGGGTAGTGTTAATTAAGGATGTTCGTGACAATATGCCGCGGATAATTTCGATACAATCTCTAAAATTAAAAAAAAAAAAAAAACAATCTCGATGATTGTGAGCACAGCGTGGTTCGTTCGTCTGTCCAAGGCATGTCCGATCGTAAGAATTTCTTAGCACGTTCCCGACGCGAGGCGGTGCTCGCAAGCTGCGCGTTTTCTCGCGTTCCCTTCGCCAGGGAAATTAGTTCGCGCACGTGATTCCTCGCGGAGGCACGCACAGTCCCGGGGATGCGAGGCACCTCGGAGAACGAACGCGTTCAGCGAATTCCAGTTGAAATCAGAGGCTGCGAACGTATCTCACGGCGGGTAGAGCAGAAGGGAAAGGGACGGTCGGAACCGATATGGGTAAGCGATAGGGTTGGGTAAAAGCTGCCGCACCGTTTGCTTAGGATCAGCCCAAGTTCGGATCGACCTAATAAAATTCGAATCCGCCTTTAATCCGCGCGGACGTGACGGAGCCGTCACCTCGACGCTTTAGATCGCTGCTGCAGCTCGATCATGATTGTTTTCATAACGGTCACACCGTGTATTTGTACTTCCTGTGTTTTCCTCCGTCAAGCGCGGCAATGTATTTTAGAAAAGAAACTTGATCTAACATATATACTATATATGAGTAACAATTACAGTGGAACTAATGTATTTAATATACATTGATTTTAATTACGAGAGGATGTTCAAATATAGAACATATATTTTACGCATATTATTTCACATCTATGTGTGATTTAGTTTTCCGCGTAAGAATAACAGGAAAACGTGATGTTAAACTACACGTTTAAATATCTAAATTCATCTTTTTAGGCGATATAGTGTTATTTTTACACCGAAAACCAAGTCACACATATAAATTTAAAGCACTATATTATAGCACAGTAATTAAAAGCACTGTTTAAAATATAACAATTGCAATAGAAATAAACGATTTGTTCGTGTGAGACTTGAATGTGTTTCCGCAGGTCGGAGATTGGAAACATAATTTAACATAATAATTTAACATAATCGCGAGCTGCATCTCACCGTCGCGTCGTCGTAAAGCAACCGGCTGAAAACTATTAATTTCGGCGGCTCTTTTCAATTTAAGCAAATTATGTGTGTGAATTGCAGAGATTAGAGGTAACAGCGTTCGCTGTATTGCCGTTTGCGGAGATAAAGCACGACGCTTTGGTGCGCGTTTCGTGAACGGGTGGCCGGAACGCGGAGTCGGCCGTAACGGGGGATGATTGTGGAAAAGAGCGGAAAAACGGTCGGAGACATGACGCGAGACGTATATACATACGCGTCGCGGTAGTGCCGTTGTATTCGTCTCGCGTGCTCGATCCCATCGAAATAATTCGGTCGCGAGTATTCCGTCGATTTCGCCGTAGCGGAACGTGGAAACAATCCTAAGCTGTGCGATGGAAGAACGACGACGATGTCGTCGTCGTCGTCGTCGATCGATGGGCGCGGTTTAACAGATATCGGAATACGGGATTTCTTTTTATGTGGCTCTCGTACGCATTCGAGGATCATCGTCAATCTCCCGGCCGTTATTTCGGATTTATCTTGCGAACGAATTCCGCGCGGATAAATAATCGACTACGGTAGAGATTCACGATACGCCTTTTGTTGAACGCGATTGCGTTGTCGTATACTTCATTTGCCTTTTTTTTTTCTCTCAAAGCAATTTTATGTTCTCTGCCCTGAATAAAATATCTTATGATTTCCTCAAATAGGAGAATATACCGTATTTAGAAAGATAATATATCAATTAAACAATTGCGCCAGAAATACCCTAGACAGTTTCTTGTAAGTTTATTATAATAAAATATTTTAATAAATAACGAGTATTTGCAACATAGAAAGCTGTCAGATTTCGTGGAAGAATAAAATTGGAATAATTATATTCGAGTAAGGAATATGTAATGAATGATTACATATTATACATAGCTGTTAAATCGGTCCAATCCGTTTGAAAAGTTTTTCTACAGGTAGCTGTTATCAATAATTGTGACCAAATATGTCATTGAAGTATTATATAGTTATTTTAATCGTTCGGATAAATAGTGACATTTATTTGTATAATATCTAATTCTGATGGGCTGACGTGAAGGGAATCGCCTCCATGTCGAGACTAGAGCAATCACAAAAGCTTTGTCATTAACGAGCCGCAATAAACTAACGTGTTAATTGTCAATGAGTGACAATCAAAGCCTGCACTACGGGCATGCTATCACTTCGTCCTAGTTTCCTTTGCGGTCTGCGACGACAACACAATGATTACCGAGGACTATTGACAATTATATTGTTAAATTAATAGTGTCCAAATTATATATACTCAATTTGAGTTATTTTTATTTATTCCTATAGAATGCCATTGCTTCTAAGCAATATGTCATTAATTTAATTAAAATAATAAACTTAAACAATTTAACTTTAAAAGCTGTTAAATTTAGTTAAAATTTCCTAGGCATTTATGTCAATACCTACACTACTTTAAAATAACCTCGGAAATAATCTTCATATCGAAATAGATCAACCTACGTATATCAGAAAGATAAAATTATCAGATCTAGTTTTACCAATTGATTGATAAAATTAGATCTCCTCCGATATAAATTGATTTATAATTTAATCTACGAACATTTTCTCTGGGAAACCAATTTAACCACGCAATTGGCTTCATTAAGTGAGATTGCACTTTTAACTATTTATTTCACATATTTTGTGTTAAAGTTTCATCACATGGACGTTGAAAATAACAAAAATAACGTTATTTAATTGAAGAAAGTGGTTTAAATGTGATTCTATAATATCAAACATTGTACAATGACGATGACAATGATGATGAAAACAAAGACAACGACGTTAACGACAACGACGACGGTGGTGGCACAAAGTGCACTCGGCTAAAGTGGACGTGGATGGGTAACCGGCACCAAAATTAACGACCTAGGATCCATAAAGGTCCTGAGACCAGCACTAACGGCCGACCCGTGGAAATAATGCAGCTGGATGGTGCGCCGGCTTGTGATCCAAAATTTATGCGGTTAGACCGATCTAAATCACGATTTATGCTAGGAGAGTCCTGCGGTCTCTCTAGCCCTACGACCTTTCTCGCGCCTTTCCCGATTTATTCCGGACAGTGTATATACATGTCGACTCCGGTCTGCGGACGATCATTCTCCGTTCATCAAATAATCAACCTGCTCGTCCCTAAGGAAACTTCGTCTTGGACTAACTGTCGATACAGTTAACCTTTTTTTTTTTAATCCGGCTGTCCGCCCGTCACTTTTACTCCATTAGTAACGACACGATTTAATTATTTAAAACTGCAATTGCTCTGCGAATTCGACTGTATCGTCGGAGTACGCTCAAATAACTTCGGAAATAAAACATACACAGAGTTCGATAGAGACGTTCTAATCTCGTGCTTTTTCTTAAGTCTGTCCCTTTTTTATCTCATTGCATTTCCAGAAGTCTTTCGGGAACTTTCCATAGCGAAGTTTCTTATCTCTTTCGATCTTTATTTTTAATTTGTTACCTCGCGTGCCATTAATTTTTTTATGTAAACATTATTTTCAATTTGTTTATTGCTCCATTTGACTTCATTATTTTTATTCAAACTTACAAAAAAATATTAAAAAGAAAAAACGCATTCTAATTATTAAAATAATTAGTACATACTAAATTTATTAAGAATTAATAAATTGGATAGGTATTAATATAATTCATTTAATTAGTCATTTATATATTAGACTAAGTATTAATGCAAAAGAAGGTAAACTCTATTAATTTAATAAATCTTTCTAGCAAAAAAATTTCTAAATTTTTATGAAAAACTTTTTATCTCAGTTTCCTGCAGGAAACGGCAGTCTTGATTTTTCCTATCGTCTTCTCTTTATAAGAACATGCCATCGATCGATTATCAATAGCACTATATTTTCAGAGAGCGTCAGTTATACGATCCGAATACGAAATTAATTAGAAATCGCTCGAGCCTTTTTCTCTCGCTCTATCGAACACCCTTAATCGGAATATCGACATTCGACCACGATTACATCCACGTTTGATCCGTCCATCCGAATGTGAAGCGCGAATCACGAATTCGAGTTGGAAATTTAATTAGCATGAGTGGTATGTAATTCGCTACTATACGAACTGTGAGGGGTTTGAGATCGCGTATCGTGATGGTTCGATAAAAAGAAAAAGAAAAAAAAAAAGAACAAATTATTCTCAAGTAGACACCGCGTGCCGGTAATTAACGTCAGAACGCGGATAACGAGTTTTTGTGTGGCTCTCGACAATCGCCGAAGAAAAAGGAAATGTCGAACAGATATGTATGTATGGAAACAAGTGTTGAATCGAAAGCAGCCCGATTCTTCGTATACAAGTGGCGTATTCATCGCGGAGGATTGTTATCCCGTGGAAGACGGCAGAGAGAACTGTGGCAAAGGACACGACGGAGGCGAGGGAAGCATCGAAGGTTCGCCCACGATCCGAAATAACAAGCAATGCGCTTGCGAAAATACGAGGCAAAGATAGATGCTGCGGCGACGGCGTCGGCGACGACGACGACGACGACGACGACGACGCTTCCACCTCGAGCGACAATTTCGGTTTTTGTCGGTGGCTAAAATCAAATCTCCTTAGGGCAGTTGTTTTCCCTCCGTAGCGGATAAGCAGACATCTCTCCAGGGAGAAATGTTTGCTCTTCGGCGCCGATGGAAATTTTTGCGGAATCGAAGAGGCGGACATCAGAGAAGATTTTTTTGCGCGCGCAAAATCTTCGAGAGGGCGAGCAAGTGGAAATGTCTGGCAACGATCGGACCGCGCGTTGAAGAAACCGGTTTCCTCCACAACTTCGGTCGATTAGACATATTGCTTACTACTTGAAATCGGCATGGATGACAAGTATGTATAATACATTGTGTTTCTCTCTGTGCGACCATTAAGCAACTCGAAATAAGACGTATCGGATTTTTTGAGTTTTAAATATCTTCTATATCTAGTTATCTAGTTATTAAATATCTAGTAAAAATAAAGCCATTCAATAAAAAAAAGTAAAATACGTCGTTTCACAGAAATATTTTATCGTCACGCACAGATTTTTTTATAACGAATAAATGTCGAAGAAAACGTCACAAGTAACATTTGCTTGCTAATATTTCGACTTCTTTTCGTATGTCATTTTTTCTGTCATTTCTTAATAGCTTGCAAGAATAAATTTTTCCAAAAAGACAAAGTCTTAAATTGATAAAGCCTAAAAAAAAATTTTTTTTATAATAGCGCATTAAGTAATCGGATTAATATTCTTAATATTATGAAATGACGTATTAGGTAAACTTGGAAGTTTTTTTAAAAATAATTATGTATAAATTTATGTTTTCGAACATGTAATCTTTTAATTTATCTTAATTTTGAAGATATATATATTCTAATCTAATAAGAATATCTCTTTGTAATATATTTAAAATACTGAATACAAATATCGCTAGTCATTCCGGTAACTGTGAAATTAAAGTCGAGGCGTCCGAAGCGAATAACCTAAGTGAAATTTCAAGGATTATCTCAGACATGTTGGTTATTATCGTTAATCGCGTGTGCGAGTCTGCCGCGGTTTCTGCTGGGCATCCACCCACGATTATAAGGCAACGGCGGCGTTTCAACGTCGTCTGCTTGGCGTGCTCGAAAGGCATTTCTAATTTAAACGTTGCCGGGACGCGGTCAGAAACAGGAAAAGACTTATCGTGCGACTTCGGCTTTAAGGGCGCGTTCACACCGCGACGAACGGCACGGTGCCGGGGTAACTCTCGTAAACGCCGAGCGAGGAAAGTAACAGAAGTTTTCGCGGAGTGTCACAATGAAACGAAATAAGAAACTCTCGAGTGCCAGTAACCTCTGGCACACAAACTCCCGGCTGTGCTCTTCGACCCTCCCTCCTACCCCTCCCGCGACAACCTTCTTCCATAGTCTTCTCACTTTGTTTTGTCTCGCGGCACAGCGCGCGCATTTTCTTACGGTTCGCAGTTACATTTCAACTTCTTTGACTACTGGCGTCTCGGTAGATTGTAAACCGAAGCGCTTCTTCGGTCTGAGAAAAAGTTTAATTAGAAATCGTTCGTTTTCCCCGGCGCGTTATATGCGTTGTTGCCTTTCAGAGTGAGCGTAATTTCTTTCCTAAGGGTTACAAGAAGAAAAAAAAAACCGACCGGTCAGGTATTGAGTTTACGAGGACATAACTAAATTTGCTAACAAATTCGAAACGAACTAGAACTACCAATTGCAATCTGCCAGCGCATTTAATTCAAATGTAATGCCCAATGATAAAAATCCAGACTATTTCTACATAATAGCACGAAGTGAAAAGACATTCTCGTTTATGTTAGATGCAAATTTAAAATATACAAAAGATAATACAAAAGGTAATACAAAGATAGAAATAGAACATAGAAAATAATATACACAGAGAAGTTTCTATCGATTTTACTTATCGTCGCGCTCGGGAACGAGGAATCTAGGGGTTAAAGATGAGCAGCGTCGTAGTAACTTGGGGGAGATCCGGTTACTCTGCGCGCGAGAAATCTCCCTCTGTTTATTTTCTCTCAGTAACGTTCCAATATCGATACTCCGCCTCGAACCGTAGACGCGAATACTATCGGTGCCGCGCGTGTCGACGACAAAGTATCGGCAAACATTCCGTCGGTAATTCAATATCCTCGTTCCGAGGATACAAAATGGCTCGGAACTATCACACGCCCTTTCAGTCCTAGATTCTATTTTAAATTTAAAATTGATTTTTCCCCCGTGAAAACTCTGTTTCAACATTCAACAATTAAACAATTAGCTCTTGAATTATTTCCTGTACAAGACTATTTAAGAAACTGTTACAAATTACAAATTTGCGGGTGTTACATTCATACATCAAAGCGTTACTAAAAATATAAAATTTTCACAGATTGTATTATTAATTTGACCACAATTTTTTATTGGTTAAAAAATTTTAATTGCTTATTCTTGATTCTTATGTGAAATCGTGTTTTGTAGTTTTATTTGCAAATTTGAGGAATTAGCATTATAAATTAAACTTTTTACATATATTAAGAAACCTCTAATATTCATGCAAGAATTTGTATGGAGATTCACTTACTCATTTAAAAGTTATTTATTTAAAACTGCAGCAAAATATGTATGGTATTATTTACACCGCACAAGCCATTATAAGCCAGATTATTCGTTGTTTCGATTTAAAGGCAAAATATCGTGGATAATGAGCTACTGATTATTTTGCATGCTCCGCATTTTATTCACATAAAAGCGGAAGTAAAAAGCGATTTAGAACTCGTTTGCGTGATGAACTGGATCCAATTATTGACGATATATACAATAAAACGGAGCAGGATTCCGCGGCGATCGGAAGAAAGGGAGACGGTCTTTTTCTCTCTCCCTTCATTTGGTTCTTATTTCTTGTTTCCGTAAGATTATGGAAAGCGAGAGCACATGGAGGAAGATGGAGTTACGCCGCTATAATGCGTAGCATCGCGAGACGGTAAGTGGCGTCTGTTGCTTGTAAACTCGTTCGGTTGGAAGTAACGTCTTATGAAATGGGAGAAATTACGAATGGAAGAGAGAAGGGTGGAGGAAGAATGAGTAGGAGAAGTAGGAAGGGAGGAGAGACTTGAGACGAGACGCTTGCATTTCGCGAAACGATGCTGTGCCACCGAACTAAATACGCCGCGTACGCATTTGTGCGTTTTGTTAACGCAACTTGACACCTCCGGCCGAGTCACTGTGCACAAAGTGCCGTAGAAATTACAGCTACCGCGCGTTCCTCTTCATCGTCCGTCATCTGTACATTCTTGCTTCTCTCTCTTTGTCTCTCTCTCTCTCTCTCTCTCTCTCTCTCTTATTTTTGAGAGAAAAAAAGGAATGCGACGAATGTCGCGACTATTTGTCAAGCACGTTAATTACTATTCATCATGACATTATAAAAAGTAGACGTCGAGATCAACGGTCGCAAGGAATGGCGGAAAATGCGCGTTTAGAAAGAGCAATCGTCGTTGAAGTACTCGACAAAGTGTTCGTTCAATTAATTGCGGTTCTCGAGTTCGTCATGTGTTTTTTCCAATCGTTTCTCAGGAAAATTTCTGACATTATCGACATCAATTTCATCTAATTGACATTCATTTTGTACGTTGCATTTCTGAATAAATGATTGAATATTGTAAAAGGTTGAATTTTCAGGAAACAAAAAACTTGTCATGGAAAAGTTGAAAAAAAAGCGAAAAACTAGACTTGTTCAATTCTTGCGGAAATTTTGTACATTTTTAAATCTATTTATATTTATATTATCTTTTTTTCATTTTTGTCGGAAAATTGTGAATAATGTGACGCTACTAACAAAATAATTTAAAATCATAATCCGGATTTTTTAAATGGACTTTAGTTTTTGTTGAAATCTATTTAATTATAGATATAAAGGTAGGAAATGTATTGCAAAAATTTCAAAGTTGGGAATAACTATTGCGGAAACTAGAAAGAGAAAATTAGAAAAAAATATAAAGGTGTATATAAAGTACATATTTGAATAAATATTTCGAAAAAGAAAATTGCCAGAATAAAAGAAGATTGAAAATGGAAAATAATATAGGATTAATTATAGTGACATCTAATTTAAAAGAAAAAATAAAAAAATTAGTGATCTTCGCGATATCTGTTCGCTATAAAACTCGTTCTAAATTACGTCAAGAAATCCATTTTTGAAATTCTTTTAGTGCTTTTGGAGAGCTCTATATAAGAGGACGCGGAGGAGGATAGTCGTCCAGAGGGGTCGGCACCGACGGAGTGTTTGCCTAGCCGGGGCACGAACCCCGTAAATAGAATCCCATTAAAGCCTTGACGCGTTACCTCTCGTCCTCCTCCGCGGATATATACGACTGTAGGTTATATGCGTGTGCACAGACAAGCGCGTGCGACACACACACACATACACACATACACACAACACACAAACACACACAACACACATCGGACCTCCTGTGTACTCGCGCAAGACGTCTTGGAAAACGAGACGAGGAAAGTCACGACCGAATAGTGCAAGCGGGTGCAGTAACGGTGCGTTTGTGTGCGTGTGTGTGTGTGTTGTATGTGTGCGATGGGAACGCCGAGCATTCACCGCGCGCGCTTCTAAACTCTCCAGTTTTACTTTTTACGTCTCTACGGTGGCCAGTGGTCGGTACGCGGATACAGTGGCCGCCGTGGGGACGATAAACTGTAAAGGCCGCGGAAAGGAGGGATCACACGGCGTGCGAATGACATTTCCAAAAATAATTTTCTATTGCGACGATTTACGAAAGGACACTCCGAGTCTCCCGGCGGATCGTGAAAACGTCAAACTGGGTCCCCCCCCCCCAGCACGCGAAGGAAAACTCTTTTCACCTTAGGCGGATTTTTGCGACTTTCATGCATTCCATCTAGTCAGCGAATTCGCCCATTATGCGCCAACCGCCTTCGCATCTCTCTTCGATCTCCTTTTCCCGCGCCCTCAACACCTCGCTGCTTCCTCATTCTCTCGCGCGCCTCTCGCTCGTCTATCTTCGCTCGCGGATGGTCGCTCCGTGTGTCGGTCTTTCCTCTTCTTCACCCAGAGTGCTCGAAGCTCACTTCCGCCCTTACAATGCGGATTCCCGCGTGACTGCGGTGTCACAGTGTATGTGTGCGTTACCGAGAGTTCACGAGACGCCAGATCTCTCTTGGTTGGCTGCTTATTTGCACCTGGTCTCGACGACGTCTTCGCCTGGAAATTGATAGATCGACCGCAAGACTGGCGAGCGACGCGACGACACTGCGACTCGGCTTGTTTTCTCGCGAGACACTCCACGCCGAGGGATGCCTAACGAGGGAGGCCCCGCGAGTCTGATTAATCGCCGGCGAATAAAAATTGGTTCGCGCCGCTAAATATTTTTACATTTAGATCTTTCTACATTGGATCAATTAAGCTTTAATTACGTGATGGGGAAAAAAGGTGATAATTGAATTTATTAGAGCTGCTACTTTCGTAAAGTAAAAAATAAAAATTATATTCATTTAATATTATGCTTTCTAGAAAGGAAATTACACATACATTTTAATATATTATGTAAGAAATAGTAAATTAAAGAAATAGAACTATGTAAAACGTATCTCTGCTTTCAAAATAGTAAATATTAAAATAAAATTATATATAGTATAATTAAATTACATCATAATTTCTTATTCAAAAGCTAACGAGAACGTCAAATACAAGCGTTATTTACTTTACGTGTGTGACAATTATAATCTCTTTGAAACGCAAGGCAGAAAACTCGTCGTGCATTTATCCAACTGAAATTCTCGTTAACATTAGAGTATCGCTGCCGGCTGCACTGTAAATTCGCGTTCAACTTCCACCATAAATACAGCTAGATTCTTTCCGGGCAAGATAGACGCTCAGCAAATTCGCCAATTTCGGCAATAATAATCGCAAATAACGACGCCCGCCGCAGTAACCACGATTCATTTAATCGTAATGGACTGCAAATTCCGCGACAACGTGCTGCACCGACTCACAACGCCGTCGTATCCGTACAGATGAGTTGCAGGAAGTACAATTTAAGTCTGATTAGCCATAAGGAGCCTGGACCGCTCTAAGAAGCCCGCGAACTCTCCGCGTTCGTATATCCTCTCGAATTCTCCAAACTGAACATAAATAGCAGTTAAGAGCGAAACTACGTTAAGCGAGAAGGCTCCTCTCGCTAACGAGGACGTTATCTTTCGCACATGAACTCGGTTTTGGCCCGGCTCAACTGAAACTGTAATTAAAGCTCCACTTAGCGAGCGACATTTATCATTTAAATCTTAATTTTTCTACGTACTCACTCTTGGCGGAATTCTCTCTTTGTAATTACTATCTTCTCATGATTTCTACATTTGTTAATAAACAGGACGTTTTCACATCTTTAGCTTACTTAGATTGCTTAATGAAAACAATATTAGCTGTTGTAAAATTTTAAGAGGCAAAGGGCTGTCTATTTTCAATTTAAATAAAATGGAATATTAAAAAACCATTCAGCATTTATGTGCTAGATATACCTGCATATGTGAGTAATGTGGGTTTTAAAATTTGACTCATTTTTTTCAAATTATTAAAAATATCTTAATATTTGAAATTTTTTGAATAATTTGGAATTTTTTTCCTGAAAAGAAAGATGAGTAATTTCTTGTTACAAGTTCTCACGGTATCTCATAACAATTATTTAATATAATTCTAGTAATATTATATTCAAACATTACATATATTATTTAAATATATTTAAAATTAAATTAAGAATTGGAGTTTGTTATTTAATATTGTGACGGAGATTGATTTGGAGAATATGATCATAATTTTAATGATGATGATTCTTTCGCTAGGACAACGAGTACAATGTTGCATCACTGTTTTCAAAAACGTTGTATAAATGAATAGAGGTACAAAAATACTGAAGGAAGATTCTCTACCTCCATACACGGAGTTGAATGTATCATTCGTACGATGGATACACTCGTTACGTCCGAAAGAAAAAAGAATTAAGATTTTCCTTTTCTCGCATCGTTCTCGAGACAGACGAAATTTATTTGGCCGAAGGAGATTCACAACGGCCGAGGTAACGTATATATACTTTATTCTACGTTCTCTCGCACGTTCCACTTTTCCACCTGTTATGGCAAGTCCGCGAAAAAGAAGTGGCCGGTGGTCACGTGCCATCTACGGGGGCTTAATAAGCGAGAGCCGCGGCGGACCCTTACCGCCGTAAAAAAGATGTGACTATAAGGCACTCGACTAACCGGCATTCCGTTAGTTTCGCCATCGTTTTATCATTTTCTCTTCGCAAACGGTCAGACGGACCTGCGTTCTCCTCGTTTCGTTCTTCTCCCCTACCTCTCCCCGTTCTGTTCTCCTTTTTCTCTTCTTCTTTAATCGCCATCGATGTCGTCACGAAAGGATACAACGAAGTTCGCGATAGAGTCAAAGTTACACTTGTAAAAACCGTCGGCGCGGCGCTCGGCGAGAAGATAAAAACTTTATCTCTCGTCACGATTACCCTTCCGAAGAATATCCCCTGTTACGAACCGTCCGCCGTATAATCCTACAGTAAAACGCAGCCTTTTATGAAAAAGGTTTTGAATTTAATAGATACATGACGCTGTAAACGAACGAAATTATTTTCCGTAACGAAAACCGCGCGAAATCGTTGCCTCGACAAGTGAAAGTTAATCGTTCGATTACTATTGTTATTGTAAAACTGATGTTTAATCGAATTATTTGCAAAAAGTATCCATTTTTTTTTCATAAAAATAAAAACTGGAAATATGAAATCAAAAACGCCACTTTGTCCTATTTCGATTTAACTTTAAACGATGACTAACTCCATCAGCAGTATTGTCAACATCGTATCGTATTCGTTAAATAATAAAAGAATTAAAATAACTAAAAATATTAATAAACATTTTATTTTTACTAAAATTTTATTACTAAAAAAAACTTAGAATAATTAATAAATATTATTTCAAAATCAAATGTATACATAAAAAATTTCAATTGTTATTTAATGAAAATAACACACAGCACAAATAAAATATTGAACAATCCTCTAAATTAAATTGTAGAACTTTATGTATGTGTTTGTGTTACGATCAAAATAACCAAGGAATAAAATAATTGTTATATGTAGTTAAAATTCTTGAGCGCTATCGACGTTACTTCGCTATACAGAAGAATAAACAGTAGAAAGAAAATATCAAAAGCGTAACAAAAATAAATCGAGAAACAGCTATTTGTTCTTGGTCAGTTTGACTTTTGTGCGTATATACGGGTTAAATGTTATTTTAACCCTCCGTCTGTACACTTATTTTCACTAACACGGTATGTACACTGACCCCCTTTTGTCCTGTTCCTTTTTAAAAATGTTAAATACATGCAAAAAATCTGAAAAAATTTCTAATTACTACATTTTAAATTTTAATAATTATTTTGGTCATTTATTAAAAGGGAGCCAAGCTTCGTCTAATCTTGTGGTTACGCAAGTGAAAATTTTTGCTTGTTCCCTTTTGGGGTTAGTGTACAGAGGAGAGTTAAGCACCAAAATATTGAATAACTAAAAATATTAGTAAACATTTTAGTGCGTAACTGGCGCACATGTGTGATAAACACGTAACTTAAAAGCTATAACAATATCGATAACATGACATTTTAACTCATATTACACGTCTCATTTATTTCATTTTACATTTCGCGAAAACAGAATCGAGCCACATCTCAAATTTGTGTTAAACCGAATTTTCCAACACTCGGTGTGTTTCTCGATTCCTTTCTCTCTCTCTCTCTCTCTCTCTCTTTCGCTTGATCGTCCACGCGCGATTTTCCCGCACGATTTCGTCGCGTATGTCCAATTTCATCTGCGACGCGGCGGATTACACGGGACATCGATAACCGAGTTGAAATAAGAAGAAAAGCGTCTGCCACGATAAATTCGCCGGATTAAGGGAAGCGCCTCGTTATCGGCGAGCGCCGGAATCCCGACGAACATGTTCGACGCGCCTTATTCCGGGTCTCGTTCTCTTTCTCGCCGTCTCCCTGTCTCCCTTCCGCTTCCCAGCCTCTCCCGAAGGAAAGGCGGGAATTGGATGGAATTGGGTTCGCCTGGGTTGCGGCAAGCCGCGCGTCTTTCGCGCCGTGCGAAGGAAGCCAGAGGAAAGGGACGACTGGCGAGGGTGAATCGCGCGACAGAAGACGAGTCTCAGCAGCGCGGCCGGCGCACTAAATAATGCACGCGCTCCATGCCCGGTCTAATATCTCAAAGCACTTGCAGCGACTGCAGCGGGTCGCACAAGCACACAATATTACTGAAATAGAGGCTGAAGTTGCAGTTATATAATAAGCGATAGCGACTATAATAGTAGAATTATATAATGTAAAATACATGGCAATGTGCCTGTAAATTTAATGCTGGATTTGCCATTATTTCAGTGCTTTCCGTATATAACGGCGGTCCGGTTCTTTTTACGGGAAATTCAGCGCAATACGTTGCCAACGATATTACGTAATACTACGGGTTGGATTCGCCGTTTTTCCGCGCAGTTTCCTCCGAACGTTTCCGGCGTGACAGATTACTCGGGATTCCTTGACTTTCGGTTCCCGACGTTTACATGTAGAAAATGGCCGATCGACGATCGGCACATACTAAGCAAGGAATCGGGATTGGGACGGGTCGTTTTTGGCAGAGAATCCATTCGCTCGCGAGTGCCAAATCGAATCCCTCGCCAGGGGAAATGAAGGAACGCATAGGGTAACAGTATCGATGCATTCGCAAAAGCATGATGTGGAAAGATAAGGACATATACTGAAAGGAAAAGAGAGAAAGGGGAGAGAGAGAGATAGAGAAAGAGATGAGCTGGCTCAAAACAAAGGAGTAGTTCGAGTAACAGAGTTTCTAGAGTAACAATGATGTGCAAGGAGCCGTGACGATTAACAGCAACTTCAAAATCGCTCTCAATCAACCCCGTCCGACAAATTTGTCTTCAAGAGCAATTTGTACTCTTGCATTCCGCGGTAATTTAATGACCTAATTTACCGCCTTCTCTCTCCTGCACCGTAACCGAGAAATTTTAAAAAAGACATTTAGTATGTTAAAATAAATGAATTTGAAAACGGTGGACATTTCTCCTTCTGCAAAATACATGTGTAATATTGCTTATGTGATCGATAGCTCGCCTATCGAATTACATTTTGAAGAAAATGACCACAGTGATTCATTGAAATTTGATTGTGAAATTATTATTTGAATATTTTTCTCTTATAAGCATGAAACGACAAGAGATAAAAATTTTCGCACAAATAAAAAAAAAACAATCGCGTAATTTTTTTTCTTTCTGATGTGAGATGAATGAGTTCTTGCATCCCGCGGTAATTTGATCTAATCTACTCTCCTTTTCCCCTTCATCAAAATCGAGAAATTTTAAACAGAATGTATTGAAATAAATTCGAAAACGATGGTTATTCTGGTTCTGTGAAATATATCTAGCGTAATATGGTTGCTTATATGATCGATAGTTCGCTCATCGAATTACATTTTAGACTCTAAAATTTAGAGGAAGAGATGACAGCGATTCATTGAATTCGATTATAAAATTTTATATGATGCTTTAATATTTCCCTTTTATACGCGCGAAAAACGGTGAGAGATAAAAATTTTTACATGAATGTAGCGAAATAACAATCACGTAATTTCTTCTTTTCGACAAAAATTCAATTCAATGGAATTCATGAGATTCGAAACGACGAAAAGTTAATAGCGGAAAAGTTCACTGACTGGACCGGGGCCCAAGTAATGGAGACAACCGATGGTGACCTCTTTGGAACTTGTTCGCGAGTTCGAATCTTTTCACTCGGCCGATCGTCGTTTCGCTAATTACCGGAACCTCTTAATTAGCGCGCGTCCGTTCGCTCGCGTCCGATTAATTACGGCCAACGCGAGGCCGCCGTTTTTGCGTGGAATGCGCGCGCGCGCGCACACACACACATACATCTTGCTTCTGTGATAAAAATTAAAGATTTACTCTTAACCTGGCGCGAAGGACATTTTTCTGCGAGCCAATTATAAATCGCGAAGTGATGCACCGCGGGCGAGATCTGCGCCATAACATCGTTGTGATGTGCAAGAATCGAGGAAAAATGTGGATTTCTAAACAGCATCTCGTAACAAAAACGGAAAAATACGGGCATGCAACTGATCAAAGCTTTCATACTTAATGAATTGTAAACAGCTAACGGTGCGTTCGTTCTGTCTTCTTTCTCTCTCTCCCTTCTTTTTTTCCTCCTCTCTTCCCTTTCTCCCCGTTATCTGCCTCCTTTTCTCCTCGCAAATGAGTCCGCGCGAAAGCGAGGTCCTCGCAGTATCCGGAAAACAAATGGAAAACTTCGCGAAGAATTGTGTGCCGTCTCGACTGTATGTCGCACCGGTAATGAGACTTCACGTGCGTGTAAAGAAATCGCGTACGGACCTTATGCGTTCTCTTCCGCGGTCGCGCGGAGCAACAACAATTATCCGTCTTTCAAAGGTAACCGTGTTGTACGAAATACGAGTCCGTGTGTGTAAACGGCCCCGTCATCCGTCTTTATAATCTTCAACGTCTCGCGAAAATGCATCCCTCTTTCGGAAATGCCGCTAATACCGCCGACACCGCTGACGCGAGCGTATCGGAATTCTATTCGTCATCGTCTCGCGATGGAATCAGATAAAACGAAACTTAGATCGCTAGCTATAATGGTTATTTAACGGCCCATCCTTAAGAAGGTAAACGTTTAATCGTTTGGATATATTTTTCGGGTTCTAAATAAACTAGATAGATGGTAATATTTATAAGAATATATTTCGAGAAAAAAGCAATTACTCCGAGAACTATTGAGCTCAAGCCTGATCTTCCTTTCTCGCGGATAAAATCAAAAATCTTTTTTTTTTATTATCGCAAAATCATTAACCCACTTTCACCATTCATTATTTCACTACAGAAGGAGAGATTATGGATTTCTATCTCGCGGAAACAATGAGCGCGAACATGATTGCGAGATACTTCATTAGCAAATATGATGGGCTTACCGTAAATAGTAACTGCACTACTGCGTGAATCCGCCAGCGCTAATTATTGATCTCGTACAATGACACGTTTGACCGAATTTCAACGAGTTTATTGAACGCACATGCTATAACCAATGTTCCTCGCGAATCAGTTTTTCATCAAATTTTAACCAGTCCGATTCCCTTTTAGTTAAAATTTAATAAAAATACTTTTTTTGTAACCGTACCAATTTATGTCCAACCGAAGAACTGATTCGTTTACGCTTTTGCAAATTGCATTTTCGATCACCCTGAATGTTTAGTCTGAAATAGTTTCAATTAGATCTTGCTTTAAATAGTTTAAATGTTTGTTGAAGGGGACTATACTGCCAATGTATAATTCTACTCAATTTTACTTTTTCTCGCTACTGAAAATAAACGTACTTTTTTGTTCTTAACTGTACAGCACGGCTATTCCATGCGTTTGAATATTTACAGAATATTTCGCATGTATACTGCAATCAACTTTATAAAGAAAATTGCCGATATGAGGCCAACGAGGAGTAACAGAAATATTACGGACCAGTCTGATAACTTCATCAAATAATAACAATCCCGGGAGCGAAAAAATCTATGGGTTGCGGTTTTCGAAGCTCGAATAGAGAAGTAGCCGTCAGGTCGGAAATAGGATAGGAGCAATAAAAAGAGTTAAAAGAAAGGAGGTTTACAGTTTGCTCGAAATTCGTGCGTAAGGTATTCTAAAACTATCGCCATAAAGTCACATATTAAAAAGGAACTTAAAAAGAAAACATCTATTCCTACAGACATGGATTAATCGTGATTTATAAATAACTGAACACTTTAACAGAGTTTTTAAATAAAACTTTATTCACAAATAACGCAAAATTCTTTATCCGCGAATAATGAAATATAAATAGATAAATAGATTTTACTTTTGATTTCCTTTTTAGTGGAGTCCAGAAAATTTTAATTTTCGTTTCTAAAATTCAGAGAGTCGAATGTTGAAACTTATTCAATGTAAGTACAAAATACAATATTTGCGAAAGACGATATCTTTCTCGAGAGAATCTTTTTATTAAGAAAAAAAGAATCGATTTCAAGTTAACGTAAAATACAATATAATTTCAAGCGGGGGAAGGGGGGGGGAATTGCGGAACACCTTGTATACGCCACCAACAGCCGTTCGATTGCGGTATGCGGGGCCAATGTCGCTGGCGGTTCGCCAATTTTTGGGGCGATAGGATCCTTCACGTGCGATAAGTGCGCTCGCGTTTCAGCAACGCCAATGAAAATTTGAGCGGCCGCTATTATCCGCGATTCGCAAATCGCGGGCATCCGGACGGAGATAGCGTGCGGCACGGCGTTTAAGCACTCGCTAGTGCAGCCCGCGCGAATGGCTTCATTTCGTCGGGCCATTTTTCGCCGTGCCGCACCGACCGCGGATTAAACCTGGAAATGAACGCTGACTCGAACGGCAACTTTTCCAAATGCGCCCGCGAATCCCGAAACAACAATCCGCGGTCGCTTAGCGCGGAATTAAAAAATTTCGCCGCGCCTCGAGTGCACTGCCGGCTTGCCTAAATACACACTGGAAAAGGAACGGCGCTTGCTATTTTGCGGTGAAAATTTGTTGAATTAATTTTTGCTAAGTAACTGGTCTGGAAAAATTTGGTTTCGCTTTTGTAAAAATATTGATGTTATTTGGAAATTCTATATTATAATTATATTAAATAATATCATATTTTGATGAAATAAAAATTCCATTCTACCATAATTATTAATTAATATCATTTTTTATGAAATGGATACGACGACAACTCCATTTATTTTATCTAACAAAACGAAATAATGTATAAATAATTCGAGACTTTATATAATCATAAATAATCTTTTAGAATTTAATTTTAACCCATCCCTGAAAATGAATAATGTAATAAAAAATGTTTTGGATGTACACTCATATAGATATTATAACTCTTTGATGTTTATTTATAAGGAATGAAATAATTATAATAAATATATTCATTTCCTTTATAAAATCACGATTATAATAGCTAAAAATGTATTTAATAACATACTAATATTTTTCATTTTTCATATTGTAATATTTTTATTAAATAAATAAACGTGATGAAAGTCATTTTATTCATATAAATAGACAATTAATACGCGTTCTTCAAAAATCTAAATTAAAAAATTTATTTTATTTAACAATTTTTTCTCATTTTTACAGATGATCAAAACTTTAGTGAATCTAAAAAAAAATATAGATCAATATTCTTCTAAAAATTGGGAAAATTGGCAAACCATAAGGTCGTTGTCTTATTCCCCTTTCTCATGCTATGTGCGTGTGATAGATATTTTATTGTACCAAAAAGCTAAATTTCAGTATCCCAATAGAAAATCTTGACCCAGGTAACTCACGTCTGACCTGAACGTGTTTTTATCACTTTCGGACAAACTCCACAATTTCGCAGGGACGGAACGTCGTTACGTCTCTCGTAGACGTCCTAAACGATGAGTTTAAATAAATGATACTCGACTTAAACGTGGACCATTGCCAATGCCAAGTATTCCGGGGGTAAAGTCCATGCTGCTACCGCTCCAACCCTTGCATCGATCCCATTCGTAGAGCCTTTTTTGCCCCGGAGAGCCGCTTGTAATTTTATTTCCTCGCCGTTTCAGCCGTCCCACCTTCGCCTCCGGCGTCGTCGGATTCTTATCGGAAATTTGTACCGTACGACTCGGTTTTCCCGCCCCCCTCCGCTCCTACTCCCTCTTTCTCCTCCTCACTTTCTCCTTCTCTTCCGCTCCCTCGTTCCGGCCAACGGGCTCTCTTGCGGAAGCGGATATGGAAATGGGTGGAGGCGATGGTCCTTACGAGTTTCGGGCTCGTTCTGCTTTTGTTCTGCCTTCCACCGAGGAATAGGCAATGCATATTTTATAACGCTGCGATGTCTCGCTGGCCGGAGGTTGTTTGCCGTCCCCGTCGTCTTCGCCTTGCATTTTTTGAAACTCCCGTTAACCCGGTTTCGGCGCGTCAATCTTGATCACTTGATATTTGAGTTGCGTTTTTTTTTTAGCAGTTTCGAATTTAATTGAAAATTGAGTTACATCTTCTTTTCACATGAGAGCAAAACACTGATTATTGTATTATGAATATTTTATGAGACGTAAAAATCTAACTATAAACGTGTATATTAATTCTGGGATATTTGAAATTTTACGAAATGTTAAAAGTAATTAAATTATACTACTTTTTTTTTCGAAATAAAGTATAAACATTTGTTCTAGAAAACTTAGAAGTATGTTCATGAATTCTCAGGGTTTTTTCCTCGTTAAATAAATGAAAAAGTAATCGAAAGACTCATACTATCCTTTTTACATAATACTTAAAGTATATTAAGTTAAGTATATTAGTTGTGTGTGAAAATTTTTATTAATATTATGTACAAATCTCTCTTTTTTCCATAATAATTATTAAACTCCAATTGAATTATTAAACTAATAATTTTATTAATACTTTATTTATAATATAAAAATAAATATTAGAGACATACCAATACATGATTTATTACAGTTAGTGTCTTTGTTAGTTATTATATAACTATTTTTGCATGTTGTACCATTCTACTGGCTACATTTTTGAAATTGGTACATTGTAATCACTAACGAGACGTTTGCTGCAAAGCTACCATTCCACAATGCGTAATTAAACAACAGACAATTCCACTTGAAGGTTTTCTATAGAAGATCGCTATACACACCTAAATGTAGCTCCGTGATAGTTCGTCGGTGGTGCACGTATCAAAAGGCAGGGAGATGTTGAGTACATATAGCGGGTACAGTGAGTATCAGCGGGAATATAATAGAATGCATTTGTGCGATGCAGGAGCCGTGGAGGAAGAGGAGGGAAGAAGACCTATCCTTTCCGTGGATATTAATGGTGCAAGATATTGCTTTCGTATCGATATACCCGCTTCCCCGTACATCGGGTAATACGTATTATTAATGTCGTCATCGAACAAAAAAGGATTTACAACCAGAGACAATAGGTGTCGTCTTTAAGTTGTTCAATCCCCAAAGAAGGTATATCGATTGATCTCTCTCTCTCTCTCTCTCTCTTTCTCTCTTTGTGTAGCAAAAAGCCTCGCCTTCGCATTTCCCGATATCTGTGTGTATACTCCCTATTCGTCTCTCTCCTTATCCCTTTTTTGAGAACTTTCCTTCGCTACTTTTTTGAGAACTTCCCTATCAGCGTGATAAAATCGCAATTACATCTTTTTTCTGTGTCAGAGCTGGCGACTTATCGGCGCGGATTTAACAGGAAAAACACGATCGCGATTGTGACATTCAAGTAATTACGCGAATCGTGCGGCATCGACAACGATAATAAATTCCTGTTTTCCAGAGATATCTACCACGGGGTAGATTTGAAATGAAGTAATTAAAATTTCATTTCACGTAATCACACGCATTGTGCGGCGTGTGTTCAAGAATAAATTCCTATTGACCACCGAAATATCAACGCAATTCAAAACGAAGTAATTAAAATTGGTTTAACTACGACAAAATTAAATAAACGCGATGAAACCAGCCCTCTGATGCATTTTGAAAAACAAAATGCATTTGTCATCTCATTTTCTTTGTGCATATAATTAAGAATATTTCTTTCTTTTTCTCTGACAGAGAAACAGATTTACATTATGTAAATAATCTTTCAAACCTCGTTTTTCTCGTATTAAGGAATATCGGTGAACATTTGCTATTATATGTCGCATGAGCATATCACGTGACAATATGGAGTGGATTTACACGTAAAAGGCGATAAAATATTTGAAAAGTTTGAAAATGCGACTGTTTGCTTCTCTGCATTTCTCTTGTCGTCGAGTGAGACGAACTCTGAAAACTCTGTTAAGAGCAACTTGCTCGCTCAACGTTGTAAATATTTTTCGATACTTTTAAATAGTTTCGCCGAAACGGAATTTCTATAAAAATACTTTCAATAAAAATATTTTTGTTAACTTTGCGATTCACGACCCAGTTTTCGCTTTATTTAAAACTATTAATATAGTATATTGCGTTTGTTGCGATACAATATAATAACGGCATGAAATAATGTTTTTAATAAAAAATCAGTTTATATAATTCGCATAAGCTTAAAATAAGTAATTAAATAAAAATTTAAATATTTTAAATTCTTTTTGCATGTATTCATGATAATTTTATTCATATTTTTCATTGTCTCCTTAATAAATAAGATATTTTAAGTATAATAATTTAAAATATTACTAACATTTTCTCGAAAATTATTCGATTACAATCTATTTTAAATTCATATAGAAAGAATAGAGAAATCAGAAAATTCTATCCATAAATATAAATGTCAGAAAATGAGAGGAGGAAAATAAAAAAAGACAGACGTATTTATCATCTATTAACTTGTTATGTTATTGAGTGATCTGTCAAAAGTTTCTTCAGCGGTAAAGATTATCACTCAATATAACTATATACATGTAAAATTCCACGAAAAGAAAAGAGAGAAAAATAGAGAGGAACGGATATTCCTGTCACTAAGCAGGAAGAGCCGAAAAGACGAGAAGTCTACAGCAGAAATCGTGAAATGCCTGCTGCAGATTAGAATCAAGCGGCGAAAAGCGGAGGAGTCAGATCGACGGATTAATTTACGGAGGAGTCCTCGAAATAGATCTCGAGATTTATTGGCGAAGGATGATCCCGCTGTTTCCCGCGTCTCCTGGCAGAAAGGTTCTCGATTCCTTTCCTTTTCTCTTCCGTCTTTAGGTCGTCTCTTTCTTACATCTTCTCTCTCTCTCTCTCTCTCTGGTAATCTCGAAGCTCCACTAACGAGATACTGACTTGGCAGACTGGTCCTTCAACATCAAAATGTCGCTCCTCAACCTCACTGTTCAAGAACTCGCGACGCGGATCGTTTAATAGAAGATCTCGTAGCTTCTTCGATTCGCGGAAGTACGTTTTCGATTCCAAACGTAATCGTGAATGATTCGCGAAGAGTGCCGATCAGAGATCAAACGTCACGACAAGGTGCGAACTCAAGGGAGAGAAAGATTAATTCGATAGAACCTCGATAAAAATATTCCAGTGAGAAGCTTCAAATGAGAACTTCTTTCGGTTTTAACAACGTTTACGATTTTGTCTTTAACTTTCATTTTGAATTTCTCTGGAAGAAGAAAGCAACTGGAAAAGAATATTTGCTTAATGAGATATTTCAGTTTTACTGAAAATAAATTTACAAACTTGCTATTATTATGCTAAATTGATAAATAATTACTTATTTAGAAAAGTGAGCTTAATGTAACTGTTTTTCATTTCATCATTTAAACTTATAGTAAGAATAATCATAAGTTTATAGTAATGTTTATAGTGACTGTTTTACAGTACAATTTACTATTAAAATCTCCATTTTGGTTATGGCAACCATATCATAAGTTGCATAGACTAATATTAAGAAAACTTCAATTTAGTTTAAACAAATTGTACTTTATATTATCAAATAACTATAAAAATATGGTTGAGACAAAAAATGAATACCTATAAATTATAATGGTTACTGCAACTATTTTGTTCTTTCGTACGTGTGCAATATTGATGTAATAATATGTAGTAATATATTAATGTTTCATAAATTATATGTATGTAACTTGCTGCTCAATGACAAAATTAACGACTTTAGTATCGTTTTAACATACATATTATTTATATATTTATATTTTATAACAATTGTTATTTATTTATAAAAATTACAGATTATGTCAGTAAATTGGAAGCAAAAGAATTATAATTTCTTATTTTGTTAATTCATCGAACCAACGAGAAATAATTGAGATAACGCATTATTTTAGCGAAATTTTTACTCAAATTTTAATCTCGATGCAACGATTAAAGTTCACGATCAATTAATCTTATTAATCATTACAGTGTGTCACATTTATGCGTTATATATTACCAATATCACACATAAGTGTGAAAAGATATATTCCCTAGCTACAGGATCACGAGATTGTGTTGTATATTAGTGTTTTTTGTGATTTCAGGGGTAAGCGGTTTCTTTTGTCATGTGATATTAAATAGAATCGTATACATGCGGTTGAATCGACCATAAAGTGGTGGATATTATGGCTGATTACTCTCGCCGGAACGAGAGCATTACCATGCTGGAAGAACCTTGACCGCATGTAAAACCGAAGAATAGTCGATACAGTTCTGTTAGCGGAGCGGAAAAAGGAGCTTGCCCGTTGCGAAATGATCTTGTGCAGATAAGTATTGTTATTTTTTCGTCCAAAAGAATATTCTTCAAAAATAGAAAAACAATAATCTTTATTAAATATCAATATCATTTAAAAATGAACTCCTTAACTCTTTGAGAACCAACATGCCTGCTTGTACATTCTTTTATTTTATAAACTCGCATTTTTTTTTCTTAAAACTTTTAGTTTATGGAGTAATTTGATAATGCTTTATTCTAATCTAAGATCAAAAATGAAAAGTTTAAAACGGTGGATACAATATAACATCTCAAAGAATTAAATTTTTTTTTACTACTATATAATTATTTTTATTAATCATTCTTTTTAATTTCTTCAAGTAGACATTTTTTAATCCTCAATCGATCGTTACTTGACGATATGATTCCTTGTAACTTTCTTCTCCCTTGCTATTCTCCTGGATTCTATACGTATTTCAATAGAGACTATCTTGAGATTACGACCCGAGACATGAAGTCGAATCTTTTTCTGTGCGTTGTTTAACCCCGAATATTTCTGTTCGTTTGCTGCTGATCCGCGAAAATGAAAAAAATCTGTTCCCTCCCTACGAGGATAGACTTTTCCTTCTTCGCAGTTTGCCTTTTTTTTTTATGTCAGTCATAATCTCACCTCTTCTACGGAACGTGATAAGTCGGTCCTGATTTCGCGCGAGTTAGGCACGATTTCGTCGACCTTCTATCGGCAACGAAAAAGAAAGAGGATCTCGACCCGATATTGCATCCGTTCCATGAATTCTTCCTCCTTAGACATAATCCGTGTTTTTCTGAGCCGAAAATCCCTGCTGGACAACTCACGCAATATAACTCTATATTATAGACATACGATAGGAACTGACAGAGAAAGGGGAAGGGCAAAGGATTTGTCGCTCGTCGTAATTAATTATTTCTGTGAATAATTATCAAATCGCAATTACACGGGGAAATAATTCTCCCGTGCCTCTCGACGGAATAAATGTTACGAGAAACTAGGAGCGGCGACTCTTAATTACGAGCTAACGTTGTCGAACGTTAGAATATCGTTCGAATGAATTCGCGGGTACGAGAAATTCCCTTGCCTCCCTCCCCTCCCACCGTTCGCTGTTCTACAGTAATCTTGTTATGCGTCAATTACAGTTATGCAGTTCAATGAAATCTGATTATCTCTCATTATTCGTTTCACTATCGACGCCGCTCTGAAGACTCATTCAGAATGTAAGAGCACTTAAGTTTGCGCGCTTAAAACAGAGTACGACTCGGCTGAGTAATTCTAATGTCGATAGTCGCGCCCGTGAAAATTCGGCCGATCGATAGATAACATCGCTTGTTGTCAAATTGCTTCGTGTTAATCGCTGAGTATCAATTAGTTCTATCATTTTTATACTTATTATCACGAAGATTTACGTCTTTTAACACATCGCACGTCGTCAAAAATCTCAGACAGAGCAAAAATAATGGCACTTATTATACTTAATAAAAATGTAAATGTAGCAGAAAAAAAATCGCCAAAATAATCGAATTAAATTTAACGAGGAAAAAGAAAGCGAGAGTCAGGGATGTTGGTGCTTTTAATTCCTTGAAGGAATTAACACGAACGGTGTTAATTAGGTGGCCACTCCTTCCGTCTGAGGCACGGAACGTTCAAGGGAGCTGGTCGAAGCCGCTTTCACGGCTGTCACGTGTCATCAAAGACATACCGGACATACCGGCGTGTAGAATCAGCGAATTAATGACCGTGGCATGTGGCGGGCGTTAATTATCGGGGAGGGCAGCCAGACAAGGTGTCGTCGTCGATCGTGCGTACATGTTCGGCGAACGCATGACGTCTCGCATGGTTCAATGCGCGTCGCATGGTTCACGAACGCACGCACGCACGCACACGCTTACGCATTCACGCACGCACGCAACGGCGCGTAAACGCGCGTTCCCGCGGGAGACACGGAAACAATATGCGTAATTGCAGAAAGCGCAAATCGCGCGTGGTTCACGCTAATTGACGACCTCACGTAAGAGAAAACCCCACGAAACAACGTTGCCGCTTATCCCATTCAATACGCCATACCTTACACATTAGTGTAACAGCGTACGTGCCAGGGAACAACTGCTGAATATGTATCACTTCTATTCTATATTATATTTTCTATTTGGTGAATTGTGTACGTAAATAAACGTTAGAAATTATAGTCTGATGTTTTAGGTATTTATAATTGCAATGTAAAATCTTTCATCAATAACAAATTAATTTATATTCAGTCTTTTCACTTTATTCTGCAAAAGATTTAGGAAATTAGTCGTCTAAATCGTATTGTGTTTAAAATAACGAATTTATCAATTAGAAATATGAGAAATCATTAACTAATATATTTTACCAAAAAGAATCCAATATTTAATAATTAATAAATAGCACCAGTAAAATAATAAGGAAATAAATAGTATTGAAATGAAACTGACTTGATTTACTTTTGCAATTGACATTTTTATTTAATTAGTTCACTCTTTATATTATCACTTGTCAGTTTTACATTGATACAATTTACTGTAATAAAGTCTGTGATAACAAAAATAAATTTAATCTATATAATAATTGCAAATATGTATGCAATAAATGTAAAATATTTTATAATAAACCTTTTTAAATAAAAATATAAAAGTATAAATTGCATGATTACATTATTCTCAACTATATAAATTGGTGAAAAATTAACATCAGTTGTATCTGATTTTTTTAAGTATTGTTAGCACGCCAAACAATGTAAAATATTTTATATTACTCATTTCACATTTATTTCATATTGTGTCATTAAATACTGCTTATAAGTATAAAATAAAAATATAAAATATTGATGACGTATAATTAGGCGACCAATAGTAAATCTCTCCTGTTTGACTTTTAACTTGGAGCAAAACTGATTAAATCTTTTGCAATTCACACGCACAATTTTGATAAAACATCAACGTGTTCTGTAGATGTCCAATGAAACGGAGGCGTAATCGAAAAAGAAAAGTAGCGAAAGAAATTGGACTTTGTCTTACAAACTTACTTAACAATTACGTGTAAATAATTACGCGTAGGGCAAGTTTAATTTCCTTACAGCGGAATACGCGTTTTTTATTTGCATTACCAAGGTCCGTGTAGTGCGCGATTTTGCAGACAGTTACTGAATACCCGCGCTTCGGTGCCAAGCAGCTCCGATTTACATAGTCGCGCATATGTGCACACCCGTGTGTGTACGTGCCTATGTAGGGATACGTGCCTGCGAGTCTGCTGCACTCACACACAAATAAACACTTACGTACGACGCGGCGGTAACCCCGACATCCGGTTGATTGACGCGCGCGTGCGAGGGTGGGTTTAGACGTCGTCGCTTTGCTTTGCAGCCGGTATGCCGGCGCGTGTTACGCGCGGCATGTAAATTGTTCTTCGTGACTGTCGGGGTTGAAGCCACTTCGGTCGTTCTAACGAAGTTTCGGAGCCATTGACTAAGTAGGAGCAGCGATATTTGCGCGTAACTCGTTCGGATCGCTTTAAAGGGGTGCTTGGGAACGGTGGAAACTCGCTTTTTTTTCTTCAAACAGGATCGCAAACGAAGCGTAACTCGAAAATAGCGTGAAGCAGACAGATATCTCTTTGTTTCTTGCGAATAGTAGAGCTAAGAGTTATTCTGGTCTACAGCGTGAAAAAATGTTTATCTATTTTTGAATATTTTTTAAAAAGGAACAGTCGTACATATATTTCTCTACGCTTTTACAACATTTACCTGTATAGTACATATTTAATAAATATCTACAAATTTTTTATATGGCTAAATATTTATTAGTTTTACATGCTACACAAGTTTAAAAACAAACAGACTTTGCATATATGTAAAATAAATATCTATATGATATGGACGAGAATAAATAAAAAATACTACGAATTATTAAAATGGTGCGGTTTCAGAAAACAAACATCGATTTCTTTCATAATCAATTTAATTTAAATAAGTATAAAAAAATAATTAATTTATGGATGTCGCAATAATCCTAATTGCGATAAATCGACATATAGCTTCTGAGAAATTATTCCAGCCAACTTGAAAAATTGCATACGTTTTTAAATTTAAGTAACATAAAAACTAATAAACGTTTAGCCATATCAAAATTGTAGATATATACTAAATATCAAATCGATATGTAATGCATAGAACATGTCTAACAGTTTTTTTTAATTCATAAAAGGTATTTCTTACGTTGTAGACTAGAATCCCATTAAAGCACATACGACACATAAAATAGTTTTTTTTGTGATATATATTTTATCTCCTATAGAATAAGAAAAGTAATTAGAAAGTAGAGCCTCTGGAAAATCTAACCGGAACATCATATTTTAGATTAAAATTCATTCTAAATGTATCCCAAAATTTATTCTCTCGTACCTTCTATATTTAAGATAAAATAGATGTATTCAAATTTAGGAAAGAGTAAAAGAAAGAAAGAAAGAGAAAGGGAAAGAGAGAAAGAAAAAAAGAATAGATTTAAGAATATTAGGACAGCATTTTCCAACAGCTGAATCGCGCACGGGATATCCGGTTATTTCGGTTAAAATCCGCAAAACACCTTAGTAACTCCGCTCGTCGACACGAAGCAGCACAGAAGTGAAGCAGGCCGCGTTATAATTTATTGAAACAGAGCCGTATTTCGAATCGTCGACTACAATTATTCCGAGGACCGCGGTCGCGCAGTTTACCTTGGCGAGTTTAACATAACACGCCGGTAACGCGCTCGGTGTGATGCATTCGAATTGGTCAGCGTGGCGCGCGGTTTATTGACCCATCGAGTTAAGTGCTCGGCCTGATTAGCGGAAGTTTCCAATACCGTATCTAGATTTGGCCCGCCACTAATAAGAGCGAGCCCAGCGGCCAGGAGGGAACAGGGTAACCGCGCGCACACGCGAGACCACCGGATAATAAGTTGCGAACGTGTTAATTAACCTCCCATCCTCCGATTAATTTGCTCTAGTCGATTAACACATTCCCGACCGCTCTTTCCAGCCCCTTTCGCTCTCTCCTCCCTTTGTGTGATCTTTTGGTCCAAATATTTAACGCGGAACTGTTTGCCACGGACACGCGGCCACGTGCTAATTAACAAAACAGTGAATAATCGCGCGCCAATTTCATCAGGATTTCACGAAGCGACCGACGCGTCGTGATGTTTGATCCGGCTAAACGGATCACTTATTTGTGACTTTTATCTTTCACAACGCAGTTTAATGCTTGCTTGAACTAGAAAATAAGACGTGTTAAGAGCGAAAAAGAAAACTCTGTTAAAAATTAGTATCTTCAACTTTAACCTTTATTATCAGCATACCAATAAAATACTGTGTTTATTATGATCATTCTCATTTATCGTCGGCATTCTTCTTTCTCAAGTATTTGCGAGATTTTATGTCGAGTAAACGCGTCACTGCGCGATCTCCTTTTCGGCATCGGCGGATTTCAAGCGATTTACTTTGCCCGAGAGGGGCGATGAACTAGAACTACACTCTAAAATCTCACGATCTACATGCGTGGAGAGTGTTCGCGAGAAAATGACGCGGGGGGCATGGCGCGTCACCAGTGATTCTGCCGGCGTTCGAATGGGTTTCGCCGTAATTTGAATAATTGTCAAATGCCGCGTGGTGCCGCCGGATTGCTCGGCGGCAACCTTGGTTGCGCCTTCTTCGGGTGCCACCTAATCTCTCGTCTGTGTTCTCTCTCTCTCTCTCTCTCTCTCGTTCTTCTCCCGACGTGTTCCTCTCTCCCACCATTTCAAAATCAATTTGTCTTTCGTGCTGGCGCGCTCACACAGCACGACGGCGCCTCTCTATTCCCTTCAATTTGGCTTGTAAATGTCGTCTGAATATATTTCGACGCCCCACGAAAGCTTCCCCCTTCCCCTCCCCCTCTCTCCGTCCGTCCGCGCTGTTCCCTGTAACCATTTCTCTAAGCGATAGGATAAGGGGGAGACGAAGCCGCAACTTCGAAGCTCGGAGGAGAGCACGCGGGATGTATTTCTATGTATCGGCGAAAGAGAGAGAGAGAGAGAGAGAGAGAGAGAGAGAGAGAGAAAGAGAGAGAGAGAGAGAGAGAGAGAGAGAGAGAGAGAGAGAGAGAGAGAGAGAGAGAGAGAGAGACGCCAGGGCGTTACTATCCCACGGGATTTCAATCTCGGCGAGTGAGCGAGCGCGAGCGAACGAGATCCTGATGTAGAGCGCGTCTTCGGATTCTTCCGAAGGATCGCCCTAGGGTCGGTACGGGCCAACCACTTCCGCCGCACGTAGCTTCCCTTATCGAAGGAGCGGAAGCTACCTCGCCGAGGAAATTCAAAGCTCCGAGGAAGTTGGATATATATTGTAATGAAAAAGATACGGGAAATTTGGATCGCGAATACTCGGATACGTGTGAGAACTTGAACAACAAAATGTCAAAACTTTTCTTTCTTCTTCTTCTTAAGTGTTACTTTCTACAAATTATGAGGTTTATAAAACGATAAACGTGAATATGAAAGTAAGTTGAGAGAGGATTATCATAAATGTAGCACGCGCAAAATTTCAAGAGTTCAAAAACACGCGTAAATTTAAATAAATATTAATTAATTAAAAAATTTAAAATAAAAAAATAGAGAGAATCTATTATATTATTATTAAATATACTCTTAAGCGTAAAAGCTTCCTAAAATAATAATTAGTTTAATTTTCTCGTAATATATCCCGTAAATCATCAAGTAGTAAAGAATTAAGTTTAGACAGCCGTAATTTCAACATGTCAAAAACAATGTAATTTTCGGAAAAGATAAAATATTAAAAAAAATATATATTCTGATATAATATTTTTTCTGATATGTATAATAATATCTATAACAACGTAATATTAGACTCTTAGTAAATTAATCAAGAAGATAAATTATGATTTGACGGATACGCTTGAAAGACATACGAGATGAAACTTTTTAAAACAAATTTACCGACTAATTTAGTCGTCCTAAAAGATCAATTAACGCTTCTTGTTGTATTACCTCTTAAGTACTTGAGGAAACTGCCACGGGCGACTGAGGAACCTCTTCGCGAGTCCGTATTATTACTCCGGCGAGTTTTTTCCTAATAGAGCCGAGAGCTCGAAGGAGAATGGCGTCATGTTCTTGCTAGGAAGGCGCTCTAGTCCATTGTTCCTCGTAGAAAGAACGTTTGACGTCTTTCGCAGAGGAAATAGAAATGATTTAACTCCCCGAGATTCCGTGTGTACGCTGGAGAGACCATTTATCGATAACAATTTTAGTGTGTTACTTCGTGTAATGATTTATTATAAGTCCATTTATTATTGTTAGATAATTGAGAATATTGCATGAGTACGATTTCCAATCGCGACGATTGGCTTGCGTGGGCATGCATTCGCCGGATAAGCGTCTATCTCGGCGGATTTAAAGGCGGATTTAATTATCGTTAAGATCCTCGACCGCCGCCATCGTCTTCTCCTCCGGTTATTAATTTCAATTACCGTCTGCCTTATATCCCGCGTCCAGCTAAAACAGCTCTTTATTGTTTCACGGTTGCGAAATAATAAATTACATTTTCGTTATCTCCGTCCCGTATTTCCGTTTCACGCAAACTAAATCCCACCTGCGGGTTTCACGCTTTTTACCCCCGTCGCATATCTGCGTCATTCGGCGATATTTCAACCTTTATTCCTCAAGAGTTTTAATTCTCTTTTTGATTCCTTTAGCCATTAATATCTCTTAAAATATAATATCAAATACTTTATGCGACACCGATGGATCTAATAAAATCAGGCGGCGGTGCGAACGATGTAGGATCGGATTTAACTTACAACAAACTGAAATCTAAAACCCGACTTACTTTAAAGTAATTATAAGTAAAGAAAAATATGTTCGTGAGATTTGGGGCGTTCAAAATAAAAATATTCGACGATTACCCGGCGCGTCCGCTTTCGCTCGCCCGCTAGAAGAAGAACCGCGGAAGTTCGCCCACGCGTTTTCGCATGTTAAAGTAAATTGCCGGCGTCGTAACTGGTGCACGTCGCATTCTGGCATTCGAATTAGCTCTGCTCTTCCGCCTATCTCTCGGCCTCCTCTCACCGTTATATATTTCTCTTTCGCCCTTTTACCCGGTGTCTTATCTTCGCGCTCTATTCTCAGCTCAAGAGAATACAGATCACAGATTCCGCTACTTTATATCGCCATTTACGCCCCCCTGTCCCCCGGCAACCTCCTGCATATCCTCCTCAACAAGGATAAGGCGCCCTTGATTTCTCATTTTGCACACATATTTAGTTTTCCACATTCACCTGCGAACTTACTATCTCCAGATTAACTTGAGATATACGACATCACAGCATATCTAAAATATTCGTGTTACGTGACGTTACATAATTATTTTATTCAAATCAATCGTTTCTTAAAAACTTCATGCATTTCTGAACAATTCTATTACTTCTACGTCTAATATACATGTAACTGAGAAATAAAAGTACTTAGAATCCCCATTAAAATGTAACGCTTTGCCTGGAGTTAATGCGTATAAAATCTAAGTTCGTTTATTGAACAAAGACAGGACAAAAAATGGACTGTTCAATTAATTAATAAGCAAACCTCAAACCCTGTCATTTTATATTAGGCAATAAGATATTAACAATGCATATTTTTATCAAAAAAAGTTCCTTGTCCAATTCATAAGTATTGTTAACAATTAATGAAAATACAGTAAAACATACAAAAAGTATAAAAAATAAAAATCTATTTATTTTGTCATGCAGCTTGCTGATATCGCGATCTGTTTCCGATAAGAATCATCATCGATGTATATCGGAGAAGTACATTTTCTATCGGACAACAAAAAAAAAAAGAATTATTGGCCGATTAATTCGAGATTTCCAATTGCGATCGTTAATTGCCGCAGTATGCCGAGTGACAGCGACCGATAAGTCTTCGTCGCGACTGCATATCGTCGACGCATCGATCAACGAAAGTAGAGAGTCGATTTGCGAGCGGGGATTGTTTCGGGGGTGGCGTGAGGACCGATCGCGACGAGGGGCGGTACGAACGTCGCGATACCGCAAAAGCCGTTCGTCATCTCTCGATGGAGACCGGCGCCGTAACGTCGATCTCGTCAATCACGCGGCGGGCCCTCTTTTTTTTTTTTACGGAAAACAGAGGAGCAAAATTTCCGACCCGAGCGGAAAAGTTTCGGCAGCTGCTCGCAAGTCGCACTCGTAAGCGGCGACGGCGGCGCGACGCAGCGCGACGCGACGCGACGCCCGCGACTCGCGGCGCACTCACCCCGTTTTTCAAGATTGACGTGTTGGCTGCGCGTTCCGCTTTATCGCGGAAGCGTCGGCGAGGAATTGTGCGAGCGGTTGCACTTTGGACGCATCTGGTTTTCCGGGACGACGAGGAAAAAAAAAAGGGAAAATGATGGAGATGGAGCGATAGCTATTCTTACCCTTTCGCCCTCTTCGATATATCAATTTTTAATTTATTCGCAGTTTTCAATTTTTATTTTATTTTATTTTATTATTATATAATATAATAAATTAACAACAAATTATTAATTTCTTGTTATTTTTACTGTTGTCTTTCTGAGAAGAAGGAAATCCCCTTCTGTGTGATTATAACATATTTTTGTATCTTGGCATATCTTTCATACGTGTAAACAATTATAATTACACACCGGTTAACATTTGTGGAAATTGTACGGAAAATGTAAAAAATTTGCGCTGTGTGATTTCAACAAACAAATTAATTATATAAATAAAATAGTAATAATATTTTTTGGAACAAATTCTTTGCAGTATTTGAAGGAGGTGATAATAGACGCTTGTTAGCATCAAATTAATTATCAATTTAAATTAAATTAATTATCAATGCAGTTCGATAAAATAAAAAAAAAAGTAGAATCACACGAGAAACATCGACACGAAGCTTCAGTTACAATTGAATATTCTTATTAATTATATCTTCACATATCGACCTACATTCCCATATTGTTAACTATATTTAGTATAATAAATAGTAATTACATTATGTAGTTATGTCATAACTATATAATGTAATAGATCGAGCCTGTGATACAAATAGAAAAAAAAGAAACGTATATAAAACGTTTTATATTCACTCTTCCTAGCACTTGTACCAATCTTAATTCATGATATGGCGCTTCCTTATATCATCCCATGTACTTCCTTTCCTTTCTCATACCCAGGGGGTTTGCCCTAGAATGACAATAAACGTCCCTTCTCTCCCCTTTGCTGTTTACGAGATATCACATAGAGACATGATCGATCGAGCCTGGCGCCAGAAGGACGCGACGCGGATCAAACGGACCGAAGGAGAAGGGTGACCGCGGCGCTTTAATCCCGGCCGCTGGTGCTTTCACCCCCAACCCGCGTAAAGGTCGCTGATCATCCCCCGGATGGATGGATGGACGGATGGACGATCCCGCGCGCGACATAAGACGTCGGCGCGCGACGTCGTAAAGGCCATGATAGCGAATGTGTCGCGGTGCGTTAATTTTACGTTGCCGATCTCTCTTGTACGAGAGCACCCTTAATCCCTTTGCAGTCCTGTTTCAAGGTGAACTCGATAGATTTATGGTACGACATGCTCCCCCGGAAATATGAAACAGCGAATGGTTATAAGTAATAAACGTCATAACTACAACGCCAAGATACTATACTGAGGTAGATAGTTCTTTAGATTAGGTAACATATCCAGTTTAATATTGTTACGAGATTAGATTTCAAACTCCTAACTCAAAATTTTCTTTAACCGATTGCCCAATTTAAGCTTAGTAGGATAAGCTTAGAAAAGGTTACCAATATCGATATACCATTGCGTTTTTAGATGATATTTCTTAAATAAAAATTGAAACTTTCTCTTTAAAAAACAAAATAAATACAAACTAGAAGATATCTTTTATCAGAGGTAAAGCTCTTTCTGAATATCACTTCGAATTTTACAGTAATTTTTTTGTAAAATAAGCAAAAATTGATAGTAATGCATTTCCATTTTTCTTTCTATCTGAAATCATTAAAACACGAAATTTACAAACAAGTAAAATAACCTATTTTTATTATCATGTAGTACATTCACTATTGTTTAAATACTACGCAATTTGCAAAAGATTGTGCAAATTTTATTTTATCGCTTTCAAAAAATTTATTTCTGTAGATTTGTATACTTTTTTTTTATCAGTATACGTTTTTATCAGTATTAATAAAGTGCAATGTTTAATTTCCGAAAAATAAGAGAGTGTTGCTTTAGATTCTTTAAAGGATCAAGGTTATTCTGGAGATTTTCCTTCATAGAGAAGCTTCTTAACATAGCAACGTTTTGCCGCGGAACGAAATGTACATATGTAACCTTATATGCATATACATGTATGTATCGCGCGAGTATCGTATTTCGACGAATGAAAGATCGGGCAATGTACAATGAGTGCTATCGAATACCCGGTATTTTTTTCTCTCAAACAGCTTGACGAAGTACAACGCGAAATTGAAATGGACATATTGCAGTCGTGCCGCCCTAAATCACGCGTTATATCTCCGGCCGTAGGTTACACGCTTGAATAAAAGGTGCGCGGATTTCGTCAGCAAAAAAAAAATTCTAGATCCACACGTGAAATATTCTATACGTCGCGCGGCAGCGAATAAAACCCGCATCGGAATAAAATGCACTTTGTGTAATTTATTTCATTGTATTGCGCGTACGCGCGCGCGTACACACACACTAAACCGACGATGTACCGCAAGTTATTTATCTGCTCTGTGTTAGTTAAAAGTTCGAATTTGATATAGACTCGATATTTTTCAATGCGGGAAAGGATACGCCGAAAATCCGGCGATACCCCCGCGATCGCACCGCAGTCGTACTAGACACCACGCTGGCCATCGATTCTTTTTTTTTCTCCTCTTTTCATGCGTGGTTTTTTTTCTATCCCGTAATCCTCTTACGTTACACACACGAATGCGCGGCGCATTAAATCACGCGCCACGCGGTGACTCGGTATTCCCCTGTTGAAAGCGCGAGCATTACACGGCATCGGTCGCGTGCTACGACAATGGGCGGCCACGTGTATGTGTGTGTGTGTGTGTGTGTGTGTGTGTGCTGCGTTGCACGTACAGCTGGAGAACGTGGTACATTTTCGAAAATCGATTCGCAGTCGTGCGTAACGATCCGGATTGTCAAAACCGCATCGCGCCGGTGCGAAGCTCTTTCGAACAGATCATCCGTCGACCAGCAATCGGCGAGAGAGATTTCTCTGTCTTATCGAGCAAAAAATTGGCCCGGAAATTCCGCTGGCCGATTTCCCTTTGCCTCTGTGTGAAAATGAAAGAGCGAAAAGTAACTCGACTGAAAAAACGTTAAAACCATAATAGAACCCTGAAACGCGTGAATATAATTTTGAAGTTTCCAAGTGAAGAAAATCGCGAAAATCTTCTATTCTTTAATAATTTATACGGAGGAGAAAGTACGAAGTGCGAAAGATGGAAACCTAAAAAGTATCAAGGTGTGATCTCGTCTTTCCTCAGAAATAGATTTTCCTCTCAGGAAGGAAATTTTCGATACGACGGACTCTGATTCGTGAATTTTCTAAATGAAGAACGTAACGTGTATCTGATACTCCGTCGCTCGTCTTTACTTTATTAATCCTCGATTAAAGTAAAACTAATTCTGTTACATTACTCTTCTGAATCTCGCGCAACGAACTTAAAAATTGAAGTTACGCTCAATTCAATGCGTATCGAATTTTTTTTCGACTGCAGCTCTCGTTACAAAAAAATTGTTTTTTTTTTTAAGCGTAAAATTGAATTCCGTCCGCAACGCGGAAGCTATTTCTTGAAAAAGAAAAAAAGAGAACATTGCTCGTTATATGCGCGTACCTCTCCGATCGTCCCAGAGACATCTTTCTGTCGTTATCCGTTCCGTCTCCTTCCTCTGAAGGTTTATTTCTTTCGCTGCTCGCGGCACCAAGGTTTAAGGGCTTCCGCAATCCGAACGGGGCGAGAGATCGAACCCTCGGGGCTAGAAAGATCGTCGGAAAGAATACGCTTTATCGCTTTGCCGTTCGTGAATCACGCGACTCGCTCTCGTCGGTCGGCGGGAAGAGAAATTTGAGGTCTCGAGCGGCCGACCCACCCCTTTCTCTATCTCTCTCTCTCTTTCTCTCTTACATACTTTTTGCCCATTATACTTCCGCTGTTAATGAACCGCTTCCGCGGTGAATCATTATGATATCGAATCGTGTCACTCCATAACGGTCACTTAAGTTTTATCACCATCCCTTAGTGACGCCGATTCCATTTAATGATAGCGCTAATCGCGAAAGGTTAACAGGGGTTACGGGTAACCGCTGGGGTAAACCGCCGAGGAATTAGCCGGTATTACTTAGATGGGCATTAGTGTATAAATTATTGTTCAGCAGTTTAACCTTTGTGCTTCTAAGGAAAAGTTACCCCAGCTTAACCGTGGCACAAATAATTATATCGGAAATAATTCGCCGAGTTCATGATATCAAGTTGAAAGGGTATAAACGGTAGGTGTACAAGAGCACACAACCACTTATGCATTAAAAAACAAATTTTAGTTATCTCTCTCTTCGCCACTAATATAATATTTAATAATATTGGAAAAGGCCACGTTGCCAGCTTTAATGCTCGAAATTAAACTTTCAATTCCATTATGTGTAACGTTGCGCTTTGTTTACTTCCGCCGATCTATTTAAATTAACGATCCCTCGCAAATATCAGTTTCCTTTTCAATGCATTTATCCAGCGAGTTAAAATCAATAGCCGCGCTCGTGATTGTAGCCTGCTCAATTCCGAGTTATTTTTATTTCTCAAGTCTGGTAATTCAATTGTCCACCCGTATCGGGCGGCATTTATTCCCATATTCTACGAAAAACGAAACGTATCGGACGGCAAATTTTGCTCGCTCCGCCGAATGTTCAGCCGGCAGTGGATGCGCTAGAAAAGCGGCCGGGCCGATTTATCGCCGCGGGCGAAGCTACGAGAAAACAGAAACAATGAAATTTCAACTAAGCTCACCCGGTTGGTATGATAGGAGGAAGAGAGAGGAATCGAGCAAGAGAGAGAGAGAGAGAGAGAGAGAGAGAGAGAGAGAGAGTTCGACCGGAGTGGACCAGAGAGTTCGGCACGGATGCCTCGGAGATCTCTCGCCGGACGCTTCCGAGGGTCCGGCAGAAAAATGATAAATGTGCGGGCGCGGTCATAACAAGCTCTCTCGAGGCGAACCCCACTTTTTAATTGCTTCATTCCCTCCTTTCCCTCTCGCGGCTCCCCGCGCCTGGCCGGCACGGAGCGACGGCGACGGCGGCGGCGGCAGCGGCGGCGGCGGCGGCGGCGGCGGCGCGGCGGTGGCGGCGAACGGGACGGAAACGGAAAGTGGGCGAGATTTATCGTGTCATTGTTTATCCGCTCTCGCGAACGCGCCGCTGCTCCCGAGCGGATTGCAAGTGACGTCGGGTATACGTACGATCCCATCGCGAGCGCACCATTCCCGGAGTTTTCGAGCTTTTTCCCCGATCGAGCCGCTCGTGTAATACCGCGGGAGTTTCCTTTCGTGTCGCGGATTTACGAAACGTTGCCTCGTGGTACTCGCCGAAATTCTGCAAGGTTAGGTTAATAAAAACTGCAAGGTTTTTATTATTTAAACAATGCAATGAAAGGTAAATTCATTTTTGGAGAACCCTAATCTTTTGACTATACGAATAAACGGTGTACTTATTATCATTAATTATATCAATTAAAAAATTAGAAACATTTTTTACGAGATTTTAGGCTCGTGTTTTAAGTTAAATCAGTGTTATTGAGTTTAATTAAGTTCATATGATATATTAGTATACATAATTATATTAATAAACAATAAGTGAAAAAATTGTTGGTTTGACTGAATTTTTCAATTTAATTAAATTGCTTCAGTTCAAGTATTTGTATATTTAAGTTGAATATATGAATACATAAAGTTCAAATATTTTATGCATTAAAATTAAATATATGACAGTTTGAATTAAATCAAAGAATTTAATCAAGCTAAAAAATTGAGCCGTATTAGCAACTTTCTTCTCAGTATATTGATATAAAATTGTGCGTATTTTTAATTTTGCCCTGGCGAAAACGTTAATTTCTTTCATGAATTTTTATACATATATCTTGAGTTTAAAATATGTATACGCAACTCCATATAATTAGAGACGGTTCTTATGATAAGAGGTGTAGTTGCTATATTATTTCTCTTTGACACAATGACGGTGCACGAGGTGCGTGTACAAAGGCCAATGGCGGTACGGGTAGACGTTGACATCGACGTAAGGCTCATCTGATAAGGTAACTCGACGACCCATTAAGACATAGTATTCGCCTAGCACACGTCTCGAATGCTGGAACGCGCATCAAAGATATTTGATGTCACAAAGCGTGGTACGTGGAAAACGTGAAAACGCTTCGCTAGACTATTATAATGTATCGCGAGAGGCTTTGTTGAAGGAAGACTGCAACTCATTCACGTGACCCCGAACAAAATTGTTTCTTTAATTATGCGACAATTTAGATGTTCGTAATTAAGATGTTGCGTTTAACGATAAAAATGTGATAATAATGTAAGCCACTGTCGTATATCAATAAGTATCTATTAAATCGTTGATTCTCTGTAAGATCTTAGCAGAATTCGTAGCAGCAATTAGCCATACTGATCGACTCAAGTATTTCAATTGTGAATTGAGTAATCTAAAGCCACTTTGACGCGTTATCCGAAAATGGCGTGAGCAGTCGAACGTAATGTGACAATAGGAGGAAGCATTCGAAGGAGACACACCGTCTTTGATACCTTGAAGATTAACTCCGTTAATTACTCTCTGATTAGCTATTATCTAGATAGTTTCTATGACTTAGGTGTGTGGGAAAACAAAGAGTTAAATTTTGCTACTTGTGGTTTGGATTAATTTACTTTAAGAAAACTTGAATATAATAATTTAATTATTTATTTAAAAAATCTGATTAGTATTTTTATTTTTAACAGGACTATAGTAATATAGTTTTAATGTACGGTAATCTAGTTTAATATTTTATTAAAGAAAAATGGTTTTCTTAAAATCTATATGTTTGAAAAAAAGAAACAAGAATATAAATTAAAAGTTATCAGTTTCGACATACTAGAGTATAACATTAATTAAGTAATTAAAAATATTGTAAGTTACACGTTTTGTTATAAATATCAAAAGTTTACTAATACTGTAAATAGTAAATATTACACTAATGAATTATTGTAATATATATTTTTAAATAAAATTTTTATTTCTGTTGCAGTAAATAATCTTACTTAGCTTAGATATATAATTCAACATGTATGTATTGTGTGTCCGTATTTATCCACAAAGAATACATAAAAATATAGAAATTTATCTCAAAAAGTATTTATAATTCTTAATATTCTACTATAAAATTGACTTGCTAAATTTACATCCATCACTCAAAGTCATAAAGTCAAAAGTATGAAATTCAGTAAAGCAGAATACGATACGTCCATCTTTATCGACATTTGTACGCTAGGTATTTTTTTGAAAAAAAAAACAAGAAGTTTTATTCGGTCTGACTAATGTGACAAGTGACATTTTGTTGTTTCCAGATTTCGAGAATAAAATTGAGTTCTATTTTTAAAAACACAATTCGATCATTATCTGTTAACACATTAGTCGGTCCTTTATTCTTACATATGTTAAAAAAAGCAGTGTCTTACATGAAGCAAGAACATCAATTTCATTTAACTGAAACACACGTTCAGATTGCAAGTGGCGGATTGGTTAGACTCACGCTTTGATGTCTTTATGCTGTGTGTCCAACCATTCCTTAGATCCGGTTGCACACTGAAAATCTGGGTTAGCTCGTAGCGAGAGATTCGTAGTTCCTTTCTAGATTATAGAACACCTACCTAGAACAGAAAGAAGGAAAATAGATTCAGTTAAGTGTATAATTATTTTATTTAAATAACGCATTAAACGTCAATTAAATTTATTGTAACACGCAAGGGTTAATAGTTCGAAACAAGTCATATATATATACATATATATAGGTAGATAGATTGATGCGTGATAGACATTAATTAAAATTTTCTTTAAATATTTGGTGAAAGAATCTCTCTCTCTCTCTCTCTCTCTCTTTCTCTTTCTGAAACAAATATGAAATAAATAATAAAACAAAAGTACATGTTTTAGTAAAGTGGAAATGTAAAGTAAAAGTATATTTCGCGAATACTTATTTTTTCTATGTTTGCTACACATTTTGAAGTTATTTGTTCATCGATGTCGCTGTTAATAAACCATTCATTAAATATATATAAAATTTTAAATAAGAGGAAAATATAGATCAACATATAAAAACACGACTATTTAAAAAAAAAAAAACCTTGTTAAATCACAGTTGGATTCTCATACATTTCTTATGTGATTTAATATATCTTTTTAAGTTCATTAAATCCTGCACCAAAATACATTTTCAGTCTTGAAACACTGTTGTTATAAGTTGAACAAGAATAGTAATTTACCATTTAATATCACTTAATGTTATGATATTAAATTGATAATCAATTTAATATAATGCATCCGTGTTACCACCTTTCCCTAAATATTGTAAGAAATAAAATTTTAATACACAACATTTGAATCTTTTATCGTTTACTTTTTCTCGGAAAGTATCCTGCATCTTTTAAATCGAAGTCTCTATTTTACGTCTTTGTTTGAGTTTTCAGGGATGTTTTACAAGATTTCATCACCTAGCTAGCCATCGTCCATCGAGCGCGCGATCTCGAATATCGGCGGACAGGCGTTCCCAATTAGCGGACCGAGTTACCGGTAAACGTTCCCCGGTGCGGTGTTCGCCGGCGCGCAATTAGGGGGTACCAGCAGCAGTCGCAGTGGTAGTCCAACTCGTGCGGATAATCCGATGATGCTAAGGCCCGATACATTATCGAGCTGGACTACTACACGTACGCGACGCGCCGCGACGTGCCGCGCGCCGCGGAATCGCACACGGTGACGGACGGCTACGGGGGACGAAACCTCTCCCTCCTCCTGTTCTCTCATCGACGACAGTAATACCACCGTTTCCCGTGGCACAGACGCACAAGGACCTTCACGGACGACGGGGAACCGTTCCGCGGGACCGCCCACGACAAGGCGCGTTATCGAGCGCCGCCGACCGACGTCGCGTTTCAGCATCGTGAAAGCCCCCCGGTCGGGCCTCGCGTCGTGTTGTCGTCGTAACAAGCGCCTCCATTAACGGTATGTTAGACGTGACACGTCGGCCGGCCGAATTTCCCGGGCAGCCGCCCGTGGTGCGTTTGCGCTCACCGTCTTACCGCCAGCCGTCGGTCTCGGCGCGGCGGCGGCGGCGGCGGCGGCGGCGACGGCGGTCCCGAGACGCTTTGTGCTAAGAAGGCAAAAGCCAGCGCCAGCGATTGATGTTACTAAAGTTATTAAAGATCTCGATTTTTTCTTCAGCCTCGAGTTCACAGTCTGTAAAATTTTCGTTGCGTAAGATTTTATGTTAAAAAATTAAAATAACTTTGACTTTTTGTCTCTAGTCCAAAGTGTAATGGAAACAACAACTTTTATCTTACAGAAGCGGTTAAAAGTGGAAAAAAAACTTTAATTTTACTGAAGCGATTTTGCTAAAAATTACAGAGCTGTTAATCTATATGCTTTTATATACTAAAAAAAAAATATATATATTGATATAATAGATAGAATACAATATTGTGAACATTCAATAAAACGATTAATGTAAGTAATTAACGCAAAGCAAAATAATACACGCAATCAGAGAACAGAATCAGAGGGAAGTTAAACGATAATTTCCGAATGCGACTTTTTATGTCGGCTTCGGTGTACTCATGAAAACGGCACCGTAACTCAGCCAGTTATCGCGATGTAAAAATGCAATTTACAGCATCGCGAAAGTGGAATTCGAGGTTTTTGTTTTAAGCGCCGATAACAATCGGGTCGTGACGCATAACGTATGACATAATAAAACGCATTTACAAGCGCCTGCATTGCGATTACCAATATAACGTGTCATGCTGCTCGTGCAAAAATATTCTTCTCTCGCTGAGTATTATTTGTTTTTGATGAACTTTCGTACTATAAATCGCCAGCGCAACATCACTGGACGAAGCCTTAAAAAAAAGTTCATTTCCATACGCGAAACAATGCAAAACAAACAGACGTGAGATTTCTCCATGAAATATCTAATCTTGCGGGTTGAGAAGTTGCTCTTGGTCTTGGGGGTTGCCCTTTAATTATAATTTACGAAATCTCAGTCACAATGAAACGTTACCGCAACAATCCACGATGAATCTCCAGCCACCCGATATACCATGTATACCCGCGCACGAGTAACATCGTATACATCGCGGTAGTGCTCCGACTGGCGTACAAACCACACCGGACAAAGTCAATACACACTAACAGCATGGTACACCCGCACGTAGACAGGCAGATGCAATCGCATTACGCCCGCACGCATATATGCAAGCGTACTAAAGCGTACACCACGTACGTACTTAAATGGAGAAAGAGATGCACGCGCTCTCTGTGTGTGTGTGTGTGTGTGTGTGTGTGTGTGTGTACGCTCGCGTCGGTTGCCAAAGCATCGTCCCGTTAACCAGGGCCAGACGAAGTAGATAAAGACACGAGCAGACCGCCAAACCGCACGAGTGGCGTCGCTATTAACTTAATTGAACCTATCTTAATGGATACTTTAAAAAGATTGCAGTATCTTTAGAAAACTGCAAGATAGAACTTAATTTCAATAAGGCCATAGTGGTTAGCGGCTTCTCTTTAAACCTTCTTCTTTCTCGCCTGTTTTCTTTATTTAAGAATATATGCAAAGATACTTTGGGAGTTGTCTTATTATTATGTATGCTCGTGCATATTTTTGAAATATAAAATTCTTATTGATATATCTACAAATATATATTTATATAGGCGAGAGATAACACACTTAAATTATCTTGTATTATATATATAAAATTTATGAAACTTAATAGATTTTATAAAAATACCGATTTAATTTTTATTATAATTGCAAATACATGCCTAAAATAAATGTAAGTAAAATATTTAATTTTTACGATATATGAATCTTCTTTTATAACAATATAAAAATTCAATATGACATTGCATGGTTACATTATTATCAGCTATATAAATTTATCAAAAATTAACATCCAGATTTGATGATATCTGATTTTACCTATATCATTCATTTCTCATTTGTTTCATATTTTTGTCATTAAATGTTGCTTAATATATTAAATAAAAATATAAAATATTGATAAGGTACAATTTAGGTGATTGCATTCAGTAACTTTCCTTTAAACACGATCCTCGTGTCCAATTAGATTAGTATTAAAGATTCTCTCTAAGACTTTGCTGTAGAAATGTCGTTCACTTTATTCAAAATCCTCGCGTATAAAAATATCCCGTTGTAATTTTGGGAACTTGACGAGTAGCCAATTAGATAGGTAATGAAGCGCTCTGGGTTCCCCGAGATATATCCCTAAAATTGACGAGCGTAGCATGCGAGCCACTTTAATGCAACGGCAATGACGACGAAACCGATGTCTTCCCTCTCCCCCTAAACACAAAGACAACGACGACGACGACGACGACGACGACGACGTCGACGTGCCTCGTTACTAACGACCGGGCTACCGGGATATACCTGTCGGACACCGCGACGCGTCTAATTGGTGGAAAATACGGCGAAGATGTCTCGCCACGCGAGGCGGACGTCCAAACGGCGGACGTGCCGACGTCCGGCGGCTATATCAGGAATAGACGCAAGGGGCCACGAGACCAAAGGGCTGTCGTGCCCCCTCCCCTTCCCCCTAAGAAAGGGGACCACGCCGTTTGTCTCTGAACACGCGCGGCATGTTCCCTAGGACACTCGCGTCCGGCGCGATTATCGATTGACGAAACCGAGCAGATCGGTACTTCCGTCTGTCTCCATGAAAAGTTAAATCTCCGACGTAGCATTCGTTTTCCTTCTAATCGAGTAAATTGTTGACACAAAACTACAGCCATAAAATTTGAAGGCTTTAACGTGTCATTTTAATTTAAATTATAAAACGAGGGGACGATAGGAGTGTGTTTATCTCTTGTAAAATAATGTTGAAAAATTACACGAACCATGTTCGCGTATTTACACGTCGTTATCGTGAGAATCGGCGGCGCGCGAGGAGGCTGAAAAGTTCAGAGTCCAAACAAAAGATTAATTTACTCGGGAGTATCGTTGACCTGTCTCCTAAGGATAGCTCGCCCTATTATACACGTTCAGCTGTGCGACGATCTACTGATGACCGAGATACGCGCGAAGTTGTTAGCTGATGTTTAATCTCACGTGAACACGCGACCCGATCTTCCCATCGCGTCGGACATCGTGGCGCGTTTGACGCGTCACTTAGCGCACGCGATTCTCAGCAATTAAGTTTTTATTTTACAGGCGCGTTTAATAATTTGCCTCAAGTTCCGCAATTACGATACCGTTGGGACGGACAGATGAGCGACGACGACGGCGACGATGATGACGACGATGCGAGGCGGGACAAAGTTGCGAGGACGCCGCTAAGAATAGAGGACCGTCGTCTTCTCTTCCGGGACCAGCAGCCTCAAACGTCTCGGCCGCCGATTTATATGTGTCCAGCGCGATTAAATATGTTTTGCGACCGCTCGCGGATACGTACTATATTTGTCCGTGCGTGAACTAATGCACGGACTAAATCCAGCCGGATCCTAACCGGATGATGCTAAATCCTCGCCTAATGGTCAGAAAGTGTCGCATTACCAATTGAGACGTTTGTAACAACGAGGGCGCACGGTGATTTAATTAAGATGTAAATATAGTTACATACGTACATTGGAAACCAACGTTTGTTTTTTTAATTGCCGAAAGGTCGACTGTCAAAACGTTTAATTTAACTTTTGTCGCAATTTCGGTTTTCGAAATGGGTTTTCTTGCATTAAATTGCCATCGCTAATATCAGAAGACCGTTCGGGGCATAGTTTGCTTTCGAGGTTGAAATTGTCTCTAATCTAAACGCGCGTTTAAATTTAGCGAAACATCTTTAGCAGATTGGAATTAACACAGCATTCCCTCCGAATATATCACAAATGCTTTTTTTGCTGTATTTTGAAAATTTGTTCCTCTCCGAAATTCATGTATCATTGTTACGTGAACCCTTTGTTCGCTTATTTTCATTTTCATTTAAAAATTTACTATAAAAAATCCCCCCCATTTGAAATTTAGCCAATTTCTTTTTTAAACTACAGCTGACGGTATTGCCTTTTTTAGTGATATATATAAATATTAAAACGTATGCAAAAAAATGTTGATTAAATCTACTAAAAACCCATCAAAACTTTTGCATTCGATACATAGTAGAATCATATATTTCATGTGAAGGAAAACTCAATATCATTTTTATTGCACCCATGCCATTTTTTTCAACCACAAAGCCGATTAATCTGCAGTTAAAAAAAAAAAATAGCTGTGAATGTCCGGAACCATTCTTTTCTTTTGTACACTCCGATGATGATAGTTTTTCGCGCGTTTAATGTCGAGCATTTACGAGCTGGCGCGAATCGCGATCACGATTCGGGAATGTCGAAGTGCCGCGCATTTAACTTTTTCTGCCTCGCGATCCAAGTCGGATTTTACTCCGAAGATTTCTCCATGAAAGCGGCGTCTGAAAATGCAACAGACACCGCTCGCGATGCCGTTTCTCGTGCCGACGCGCGCACATTCCGAGCTTTTCGTGGCTTTGATGGGTCTCAGACCGCCCTTTCCCTGTAGCCTTCCCCCCCCTCGAGCGTCTCCACGACGACGGCTTCTCGTCTAAAAACGGAACGCCATTCGCGTTTTTATCCGCCGTTCAGTAGCGTCCTCCTTGCACGAGTATCTCGATCCATCGATCCCACGATCAACATTTCGCACGCGAAATAAGCGTCAAACGTGGAGCTTACGGGCGTTCCGCTTTGCCGAGCGAGCGTTTTTCCGCATCACGTCTTTATTCCTCAGGAGACGAATCTATTTAGGCCCTTTAAGAGCTGTTTCGTGAGCTTCTATAAAAAGAAAGAAGATAAAGAAAGAAAGCTGGGAGTGAGCAAATTTCGTTGGGATTCGTTAGATTGCAACGTCGTATTTAATGATCGTATCAGGAAGTATGCACTTTCGCGGCTAATACAATTTTCTTCTTCAAGGAGTTTTCAGTTCTCGCAGAGTTTCGTCGCGATCGTATGCCGCGCCGCGGCGAGATTTAATGGCAGGTGCGCGGTGGCTTTTCTGGCCTTAAAGTTTGTAATTTGCATGTATTTGCTCGAGGCGTTGTGTACGCGTGTAAAAATTGCTTGAGGTAAAGTACGCCTTTTTTTCCAACACCGAAAAAGCGGATTGCGAAGGCAAATGTCTACTGAGAGAGTGTATATATACACATAGTTTGAAGGAGATTTATAAAAAAAAGCGGTTATATAAAATATATTTATTAAACTGACTTTTTAAAATCTCATCAGGATTTCTTGCTACCATGAAAAGGACGGAAAAAGCGACTAAATTAATTTATAATTCATTTACAAATGAAAAAATCGGAATGCCAAATTATACATATATTAGCCGCTAAATTTTGTACATTAATATTTAATATAAACTTTATTTATAAAACAGGTAAAATATATATAGCTAAAACAGGTAATATATGTAGAGTGTTGCACGAAATATATATTAATTTCAAATTAATTTTATTTCAATTAAATGATATGCCTCTTTTAGTATGAAACTTTCATAATTAGAATCAAACATTAATTCTATACAGAAAATTTTTTAATTAATTTAATCATTCGTGCTTAATAAGAACCTGAACCCTAGGTTAAAATATCGGGTAATTATTAACAAATAATACGATTTGTCAGTCAAGTCGACAAAAAAATTTCCGTTATTACTAGTAACAATAAGTTCTACCTCCGTCTTTTTATAATTAGAGACAGATGCTTAATACCTATAATTTAAAACTGAAAAGTAACACATTATTCAATTTAAAAAAATCCATAAAAGTAATACTAGGCAAATTTTTAACATTCGATTTTATATTAATCAGAACTGCACGAGTTAAAACAAATAGCGACAGTTTTAGAACATCCTGTATATTCATGTGCCTAAAATAAATGACAGATAAAATCTTCACTGTTTGAGAACCGCGCGTACAATTGATACATTAATTAGTCACTTTAACATGCTTTGAGCAAATACACAGTGTTTCATAATTAGTGGAACATAGATGTATTGATTGCCGACATAACTTTGTGTTATATATACCATAAAAATATAAAGTTTTAGACAATAAATAATCATCATTTTTCAATGTAAAATGTTAACAAAATTTTATTTTAATTTTATCACACACACACACACACACAAGTGTGACATATATTATGTATAGACAATAGTGGATATAGATATTAATTCTTGTTAAATTTAGAGCAATTCATTTTAATATGAAACTTATACGTATCTAGCTAAATATTTAGTAAAATCGTTATTTTTGTGTAGTAAAAATAATCTTTCAAATAAATTTCAAAATAGTATAAATTAATAATGTCTCTCAACATCAAGTTAAAAGAAAAACTTGTTCTAAATTTAATAAGAACTAACACGTATCTACTTTTTTCTGTATATACATATGTTTACTCTTTGCCATTTCTGGGGCATTCTATTATAGTCGTATTTGGCACGATGCAGAAATACGTCGCGTGATTGTAGCCAGCTTTAACGATGGAAGAGTTAACGTTCGGACGATTTGACATCCTTAGAAATTCGGACTTAATTGTCGAGAGACAGTAACGTATTTTAGCAGCGAGCAGAATTTTGTGAGTTTGTAAATTTGTCAGAATTCTCTCTCTCTCTCTCATTCTTTTTTATCGTCTAATTTGTATGTATTTATCATATAATATGTGCATATAGTAGTATGTTAATGGATAAACGTATATATATAAAGTTAAATTCAGCGAGCTGCAAAAAATATTTTAACCTCACACCCTTGTTTTTCTTTGTCCAAATATAGATTCGTAAGAAATTAAAAAAGAGGTTTGAAAAAAAATTGAAAACAACAAAGTCAAAAATTAATTTTGACCGATTTTATTTAAATCACGACGACGAAGACGAGTTTGTGCCTCGCCGCTTGTTGTTTACGCGATAATAACTTTATCAAATTTCAATGCATTGTCAGGAAATGAGCAATAATCGAGAGTAGACCCGTTCGTCACATAACAACAATATATTTTCGTTACAGCGATACAGAACGGACCATTCATTTGCAACAATATAACGTTCGTACAATTACAACAATAAGCCTTTGTGACAAGAATGGTAGGGCAAATGATGATCACGCTTATTGATTGAAGAATACAGGGATACATGCGTTGATACATAATGTATGGAATGAGGTTCACTGAAAATTCAGTGAAATATGCCATAAAAAAACGATGAAATTACTACTTAAATTATAATGCATTATGAATAATGCATGCAGGGTCATGAGAATATTATATAGCTTAAATTTATACACTGTATTCTGATGTGAATTGAGTGACACATTTAAGCTCTCTTTGATAATCCATTCGGATATAATTGCATGATACGACTGTCACACATATTTTACTATTATATCAAACCATATAGTTAATTATTAGATATTGCGATGTACGTTTCATGTAAACATACTTTAATCTGATTTACATGATAAACCATTGATTAATCGGATAGACAGCAAAGGTCAGCAAAATATTGTCATTCTACACTTGCAAAATATGACATCCTGCATAAAGGTATCAAAATTTTTCCACTTTTACAGAACAAAGTTTACCAGAACAAACCCGTAAAACTGAAATCGTCGAAACACTGAAAACTTTTCTTACAGTACACTTTTATTTACCACTTTATTTTCGCAAAACGAAGAGAACAGGAGCTGTCCACCCCTTCCCCTCTGGAATTCGCCTGTAGGTACCGTGTGGTTTCACGTTTCGGGTTGACGAATCGATCTTTACATGGATAAATTGGAAAGCTTGATTGATGTACGGTACGAGGTCGTACGGTAAGCGGAGTAACAAAACGGCGTGCGCGCGGCAGAGACCAAGGGAATATAGAGACGGGGGTCTCTTATTGCTGCTGTCAACAGCGAGCATGAGGGTGGGAAACGGGCAATGATCGCGCATACACGGGGGCGCTGGTGATGCTCGGGGCGGAAATTGGTTTAGTGTTTGCCTTTTTGACTGAAGTACTGTCAGTTACATTTGTACGTGGACCGTGCCTCAGCCTCCTAGTCCTGGGTGGGAGGGGAGGAGATGTAGAGGGTGAAGGGGCGACGGCGGTTGTGCGGCGGTGGAAGGTTGATCGTCAAAAGCGCCCCGAGGAAAACCGCCAATCAATTGAAAGGCCAGGATCGATGTAGCGGCTCGCGCAATGTCGAGTGCCTCGCGTGACGGGTCGCTCTCTTGTCGAGAAACGCGGGAGGAGGAGAAAAAAAAATCGAGAACGAAAGAACGTTGGTTCGTTGGTTGTACACGCGCTTGAATGTGACACGGCACCGTTCGCGGTTAAGACTCAATCGCGCGCTTAACTTCCGACCGGCCTTAATCCGTCGCGATTACGCAAAACCGTCAAATTTTTAATAAGGCAATTACGACAATTCTCTGTTGTGATTGTCGTCCGGCAAAACACGATTTTCAATAGCTGCCTCAGAAGATAGAATTACAAAATAGTAATTACTAATTGCAACACTTAGGTGTATCTATTTACATTTGTCATATCATTTTTAATATCATATACATTTTACGTATATAGTAAAAATAATATTTTTTTCAACAAACAGACAACAATATATTTCGGCTATTCACTTACCCGCGATTTTGACGCATAAATTTTACTTATCGAGCGGAAGTGAGACATTTGTAGAGCCCATGCGCCCATCTTTATCTCACTCGGTACGCGTCTCGTGTTTATCTGGCGCGAATAAATCTCGCGCCTGATCGGAGCTCGCGATATACATGAACATCGCTGAAGGCAGCTTACATATAAAGGACTCGCCGGCTCATTCGCTCCGCGAATGACTGCGATGCGGTCTGCGCAGTCGGTTATGCGGGGACACCAATTGGCATTCATTGGCGCCAATTTATCTTCGCAGACGCGAGGCGTGGCTGAAACTTAAGCGTGCTGCTGCTCCTGCGTCTGCTTAATTGTACGCCGGTACTAATTAAGCGACGACGAGCCCGCCGTGAAGGAGAATACCCCACAGCTTGCTTCTCTCCCCCCCCTTCCTCCCACTGTCTCTTTCTTCCTTTTTGAAGTATACCTAACGACATTTTCAAGTTCACTCCCACGAGAAGTGCCGTAGAGAAAGAAAAAGAGAAAGAAAGAGAGAGGGAGAGAGACAGAGAGAGAGTCTTTCTTTCGATACGCTCTTCATCACGTCGATCCCGCCAGGGGTAAAACGTATTAACAGTCGTTTCGAAGAATATTAATTGTGTTAAGTCAGTTTCGTTTGTTTGCAACGGTATTACGCTCGAGGTGCATTTGTGAATAATTGAGATCTCCAATTATTCTTGTCATTATTCCCAAGTACTTTGATGCTCGGATTTGCATGTTAAAACGATGCGAAGATTACGACGCCACCATGTCGTTCACGTCATTATCGCGTGGCGAAATTATTTTCCTGTCAGACTACGTGGCTACGGAAGGCCGATAACTTTTGGATAGTTGCCGCTACTGTATAAACGTCAAACTTTCCAATAGACCGGTAGCGGTTACCAATGGACGTCTTTCGCGTGCACGATGAGTGAAAATTAACTTCCACCCCCTCACCTTGTGATTGAAGCGGTCCAAATTCAACTTGCGGTTGAGGCGTTGATGGCAGACATTGATTCAACAAACATTTTACAGTAGCGGAATCAGGTGATTCCGTTTCCGCAATGATTCAGTTATTAATGTGTAATAATAAATTATTTTCTTTCGTGGCAAACTTATTCGCGCTACGATTATTTACAATAGAACGTCAAAGAAAAAACGTATTTTAAGAGCAATCGATATCTCTATTACATTATAACTTTTTACATCTTTTATATAAGCATTATACGTATAAATATGTGTTTTTCTTTTAAAGTAAACTATAGTGAAAAAGAAACTTGAAGAGAATTTTGTATATCTTTCTTAAGAACACACAAAAGTAGTAACAAAGCAAATAGTTTTGTTTTTAAAATAAGGTACATGTTAATATAACTTTTGTTCTTCATTTCATTAAAGTCTATGGTGAATAAATTAATTAAAATTTAAACATATTTATTCATCTGACCTATACGTTTATATAATGTGTATAAGCGTAATAATAATAGTGTACATTTAGATGCCGTTTTCTACTCAACAATTATTTATAAAAATCCAATATATATGTTTTTAAAAAATAAAAGCAGAAAGAGAGAAGAGAGAAGAGAGAAGAGAGAGAGAGAGAGAGAGAGAGAGAGAGAGATTAAATGATAATAAAATAAAATTTAATTAAAGTCGGTAGAACTTAACATAGATGTTTCACGGTGAAATTCACGCGGCGTATAATTTAAAACGTACTTCCATACTTCCATTTAATGTCCGTTCTGTGTTATAATTCAGCCTCGGAATTTGAATATGGCGAGTTGAACTTCAGTAGACACCGCGAAGTTCGGCCGCGCTGCGCTTCATACCGCGATGCAATAAATCGAGACCGTGAACCGCGACGACAAAAGGTCAAGTTATTAGCACTAGATTACACACCATCCATTATTATCCGTGCCTTGTGGAACATGAAGAAGATCGAATTCCATTACGCATATTCGGTACACGTCACAATTAAAAAGTCAACGAAAAGAATGTGAAGTCTAAATTATTCAAATCTATAGAATCGAATCATTGGAGATATCACTTTTCGACAGAATACCTATGTGCATAATCTGCTCGATTTAGTACATTAAATAATATATCCCAGAGAGTGTAATATCAATATTAATACTAGACTTTTAAATTCATTTTTTATCGGAATTTATGAATTTGTGAATGATTGTTCGGTTTGTGAAATTCAACATTAAATAATTCGTTAATTATATTTGGAGCTAAAATTTCAAAAAATTAGAGCACATTTAAAATAACAATTAAATTTAATTATTTTTTAATTTTATTGAGAAATATATTATAAAATGTTTTTAATATAAATGTTTTAATCCTTTCTTTGCAACCTTTATACATAAATTAAAAAATTTTATATTAATTTTAATTGAGGAAATAATTGTGTTGATGTTTATCCGTGAATATTATAAAAAATTGCGCTAATCAAATAATGGATAAATTTACATTATGAAATGAATTTGATTTTAAATCGATGAAAAATACGATAGATAAGAGAAATAAAGTAGTTAAGTCTGGACAGTGCTTAATGAGCATCCCATATTTTTGCGACAAACGATCGTCGTTTCAATGTGACTGGGGTACATTATTTCCGGAATAGAAAATCTCATCCAAAGAGAGAGAGAGAGAGAGAAAGAGAGAGAGACAGCGATTGCAATCAGGTGCACGAGAGACAATAGTTGCTCGACCTTCTCGGTTAATTATTCTAATTTGATTAAGATTTATCTCGGCGTGGTGGTTCGTTTGTTCGCGTTCATTCGTTCGTTTCTATCCATGGAATATCGCCTTCAAATCGACCAATTCGCTCGGTCTATCCCTTAAACTAATTACAAGTTGGAGAACTCTGTCCACCGAGCCCTCTCTCCCGTCCCCATTTCTTTCTCTCTCCCTTTCTCGCGCTCAATTGCGTACTATTTCAACCTGCCTGCAACTCGCCGAGACACTTCTGGGATTATCTGGAGGCGACGGTTGCACGCGCTGGCCGCGTTTGATTTCACCTCGAGGCGCATTTCCTCCTCGGGATCTTGCCAATATCCGATTGTTCCGCAAGGTATATGCCGTGTACAAATAAGTCGGGGAAGGAAGTACCTCTTAGCGGAAAGACGTTTGATTCCGGAAAATGCGACAGCTTACAAGATATCTACGGATGCCATGCATCTTGGCATTTTTCGCCTTTGCGAGAGAAGAGAGAGAGAGAGAGACAGAGGGAAAGTAATCTTCGTCGCTATCGTTGTCGTTGTTGGACTTATCGATCGCGTACCTCGCGGACTGCGAATGACGTCCGGGCAATTCAACCATCGAGGGACTTTAATTGCGAGATGTCAAACGTGGACGCGCGATTAACCGAAAGGCGGCCCTACCGTGGTCCGTCTCTTTCTCTCTCAGCAGCTCCGCTCTTTAATTAATTCTTCCTTCTCTAGATAGGACTTCCTTCTCTTCGCGGTATGCGTAATATTTGAATTCCCGATGAAATATTTCCCATGATCAATAATCACGACGTCGAACGAATTGTCCTTCTCTCGACTGGTCCTTGATAGAGATTGACCCCCCAAAAATATGCGGCGCGATATATATTATTGGTATCATAAATGCTAATAGTGTCTCCTCAAGCATTCGTATATATTCAACAACATTAAATTTTTGATCGTGTAAGGTCTTCAAAGACTCTGCTAGTAGAATAGAATATTTATTTCTTTAGTTTTTTGCCAAGAGGAGAGTAAAATTCTTAACTTATCCGTAATGACTAGAAATTTTCGTCATCTTTATAATCTGTTTCTATCCTTACAATCTTTATATGTTATTTTATCTATACGCTTTGTTTAAAATTTACACGTTCTAGTTATTTAACGTCTTCTTAGACTTTTATTAGACATTCGTCCCTATCACAATTTTTACATAATTTCAATATCAATATTACTTGAGCCCTCTCTTATCCTTCTCCTTCGTTCCTATATCCCTCTTCTCCACCCTCTTCCTCAATTTTTTTCGCTCTATTTCTTTCCACAATTCCCCCAATAAAAGACTGCGATTTTCTTCCGTTGCTCTCGAGAAATTTTTTAAGTTCCCTCGAATTTTACTTTTTTCTCCTCTCGAAAATCGTGGATACCACGCATTTGCTGAAAATTTTCTACTTCCACCGCCGCGGAAGGCAACACGAGCATCGTGTAATGGCGAACAAGGGATTCGCCGCATCGGAACTCTAAGTATAGCAATTGGGCCGATTGTGTCTCCTCCCCGCGTCATCGTTAATTAAATCGAGCCCGATGATTCAGGAGGGACGACCTTTCGCTCGCACACGGGAACAGACCGTTTGCATACGGCCCCTCGTATTCACAGCTGTCGGCAGGGAGCTGCCGGCCAACGTTCGAGCGCGTGCCGAATAATTGCGCATTCGACGGTCGAGGCGCGAATTTCTCATCGCGTTCTGACGCCGCGCCGGTAGGCGAATTAGATCCTCGAAATTTCACCTCACCTCCACCGCTCTCAAAATCAAAAAGCGAAAGACACATATTTGTTATGTACTTTAGAATTTGCGAGAATTTATCAAGGTTCACTGGAGATAGATAGGTAGATAGATAGAAAGAGGGAGAGGGAGAAGGAGAGAGAGAGAGAGAGAGAGAGAGAGAGAGTGTGTGTGTGTGTGTGTGTGTGTGTGTGTGTGTGTGTGTGTGTGTGTGTGTGTTTAACGTTACGTACATTAACGGACGATCTTTGAATGTTCACTTGTATATTAAAAGATTCCAAAACTATTATAAAAAAAATATATAGCACGAGAGAAATACGATTAAGTTTGATAGCGCTGAATGCAATCAGAGTAAAACGGGCTTTTAGTGACAACAAACAACAAACGATGTAATTACGACAAACGAAATGTGGAGAGTTGTAGCGTAAAATTGCAAAAATTACGCTGCGCTCCGCGCCAAAATTAAATAACTTTTTTGCATGCGCCAGCGCATGTCGATCGCGCGCGCGGCATCGCGTAACAGGTTGGTCCGCGGGTTGAAATATGTGCGCTTGTGCACACGAGTAACAGATACCCCGAGCGTCATTCGAACAGCAAATACGGATGTAATATGAATGCTCGGTGTTGCGTCGCGTTATTTTATTCCCCGAATTAAGCACGGTCCATTAACGGCCGGCGTGCCGACGGAAAATCATCGCGCTGCCGGAAGCTCGCCGAAACGGTTTTAGCGGAGGTTCGCTGGCCTTTATTTCGCGCGGGGCGCGATTGTGTACTTATCGGCGGGAAATTGCGCGCGGAAAAGCGTCACGGCGAAACGCGATGATTTTCGCGCTCGATCGACGCCGGGCTTCTTTTCATGCCGGCGTGTTTCATTAATTGTCGCTCTCCAACCGCAATTTGCTCCAAATCTGCTCGAAATGCGCGTATTTGACGAGCAATACGAGCAAATGATGAATGAAAAGCCCGGAAATATCTCGCTCCGTCACAATTTTCTGTCGGATTTTTTTTTTTTTTTTCATATTTCGACACTTGCCTCGTTCGTTTGATTCATTTCGATCATGAACACACAGAATAATATTTATTTTCAATGCAAGAGAACGATTTCTTATGGTTTATGGTTGAATATTTAAGAACTTCCGCAAAGAACACTGTCTGAAAAATTAAATTCTCTTGAGATTGAATCAGGTGATTCTTATAAATATTTTGTTGCTGAAAACAAATCCGCAAATGTCGTATCATATTTTAAAAAATGTTATCAAAAAAATATTTTTGTTAAAAATGTGGCATTATAAAGTGATTTAATTTGCGAATTTTTAGTGACAAAAAAGTATTTAAAGGTTATCGACTGTTTTATGCAAAAAATATTGATAAAATAAAAAAAAAACAGCGATTTTAGCTCATATAACTTGAATAATTAAACTGTTCAACACTTTACAACACAAACGTAAATAGTTATTTTTATAATATTTTTATCTGTTGAACAATTCACCATTCTTTGGTTATCACGTCACAATTAAAAAAAAAAAAAAACAACGATCGGGTTTAGTTCGTGGTTTAAAATTCGTGTCAAACAGTAATTTTTAAAAACTAATAAAAAATGAAAAGTTAAAATTTAGGAATGATTGATACAACTCTCAATTCTGAAAGAAAAAGATAAATAAAAATTGTTCAACTTCTTTCAAGTTTAAGTGCTTCATTGTAATTTCCTTCACATTAAGATTTCATAACTGTTATTTATATTACTTTTTTTCACTGTAAAAGCTGTTCAACTCCATTTCTCTCTTATTACTACAATTGTCTTGAAACCTTTTTTCTTATTATCGTTTCGACTAAAAAGTTGTGAATAATCACGATTGACCCTCTTCCACGGGGCCATCACACGGCGGGCTATATATTGGTTCCGGTTAGGGGTAAAACCCTCTTCTTCGGTCCTCTTGGAATGCATAACCGTGAAATAATTCGGCGGACTCGGCCACCGGGCTACCACGATCGTATAAGCACGATAAATCTTGCCCGTCAGTCAATCGGTCAATCGACGAACCGACCGGATCAACCCATCCATCTATCTAAAACGCGGACGAACGTACATACGCGCGCGCACGCACACTCGGGTGCGTATATGATCCGGAGTCGTCGGAAGTGATTCCGGGCCGGGTGTTCGGCCGTTCCGCGCCGGCGATGTAGTTCATAAATTCCCGAATTTAAGCGAGTGACGCCCGTCGTAAACGCCGCGACCGTGACGGCCGCAAACGAAGACGTTAAAAATCGTAACTTCGGAGGGTTAACGCAGACAACAAGAAGCAATAAGTGGATGAGGACGAGGAGAAGGAGGACGAGGACGAGGGGGGGAGAAGCGGGCGATCGCGGCGGTTGCGGCCACCCGTGCGCGGTGCGGCGCGGCGCCGACGTGGAATCGCGCGAGGATCTCCTTTGAGAGTAAACAAATCAATTCCAGCCCGGGACACGTTTATGCCCGCGATCGTAAATTATCATTAAGGTGATTGCCTGCGCGCACACATATACGCGCACACCGGTAGCGCCGGGCGATCCTGCACACGCGAGAGAGGAGGATCAACCGGACGATGAGCGTCGTCGTCGTCGTCGTGGTGGATCGTCTTCCACGGTGGCTTATGCATGTCTTTATCCATGCACGTCCCTTACGCTAGGCCCGCATTATGAAAAAGCATTTAGCAGAAAGATCATTAAAGTTTGATGCAGATAGTAGATAACAGCGTAAAACAAATATCGAAAATCGTTTTTCGAAATTATTATTATGTTGATATACTTTACGATACAAAGATTTGAAATAGATGAAAAACTGACTAAACTTTGACTCGTTAATAGGAATGAATTGAAAATCGTTCATGTGCTATTTACATTATATATTAAGATGTTAGAAAATATTAACAAATAAGGCTACGGTAAAATCTTTTGCAGAGAAAATTCAAGAACGAACAAACACATTAAGATGTAACTTTTTTTATTAAAAATCATTAAAACTATAAGATTGACTTTAGTCAATCTTGTACTATTATTCATTTCTATTTTATATCAATAAAAAATATATTATACTTCTTGACACTTTTGTATTTTTTCTCGCTATTTTGTTAATTTTTATTGGATTTTTACACTCTAATTCAGTTCTATAGTGAAGAGCTTTAGAAACATAATGTCATCTGATTTAGTATATTCATCCGCAATCTCTGTAAAACTGATTTACACGATGGGTTAGGCAGTAATAGCATTATATGCTAATATTTTCAAAATTTGTATTGTTTTTATTATTCTTTTATTGTTAACATATGACATAAGTAGCTTACACAAAAGGATTTTGCATTCAATTCATTTATATACTTATATTAAGTTTCAGTTAAGAAGTCAAAGTTTACCGTCACTTTAAACCTTTCTATTCCTCTTAAATGGAGATAAGCTTTAAACAGCGCATACCGAAGGAACGACTGCGGGATGCGCGACGTTATTGCTTCGTGCGATCGTCATTACCGTCGTTGTTCTCTCTCGCGAAACGTAATTTATTGCGGAACCCAAGTTTGATTAGCCTGCTTAAGCAGTTTTCAATAAATCTGTCTTTACGTCGGCTAGAAATTTAATTTCCGCTTCAGCGGTTTCCCGATAAGAATTGCAATTTCTGCCGGTTTATCGTTCCTTTGAGACGACGAAAGCCCGGCTCGCCAGCAAAGCTTTGTTAGCCGTTGTTTTGAAAGGAACGCCCGCTCGGAGTTGGGCCGGTGGTGAAGACGGCGCGCTCGATCTCACCTGTATACATTTACCATCTTCATCGTCGGCTCGTCGCCTCGCTCTCTAACGTTACAGGTAACGCGAGGGACATCACGGCGCGGCGGCGCAGTAATTTGGAAGCGTATGATAATTTTGTTACTCGTTGAAGATATTAATTTCCGAAATTATCTTTAATGGAGCAATTGAGAATAGATAGAACAATTAAGTGAGGCCCGGTGGTGGCTTTAGTTTAAACAGCGAGCGCGATCCTGTGGGTATCCTGTGGCGGATAACCGTCTCTGTGGACTGGTTATATCGGCGAGATAATGGTTAATAAAGCCACCGGTAACACTAATCAATGACTGTTTGAACGTCTTTACGTCGACGCCGTTTACTGGGATTACTGATTTTCCCAGCGTACATTTTATTACGGCAGTTTAAAAAAAAGAAGAAGGAAAAATTAAAAACAACAAAATAACGTTTCTGTTAAGAAAAACAATTACTCAATTTTTAATTTTCTCTTTTTAAGAAACGGTTATCTTTGTAAAGTATATGTTTTTAATGCTAGTTTTAAAATACTCTTTAAAATATTCTAATTATTTATTTAACACAAGTAATATTTACTTAAAATAAACTCTTGTGTATCATACAAAGATACATATATATATATATATATATATATATATAATTGAATTACGTAAATATTACTTATCTCAAATATTTCATAAGTTTATCATGAGCATCAAATTTATTAAACGTATATTCTAGTGATTTAATACTTTAATATTCAAGAATATTAAGTTAAAACAAAAGCATCACATGTTACTTCAAAAATTAAAGCATTGAGCGTGCACAAAGTTCGAGAATAACAACTGAGTCCATGAAATTGTAATTACATTATCAAATTGTTTATGTAAAAAGATGTATGTACCTAAAAACAAAATAAGAAAGTAGTGGAGCACGCAAAATTGTTAACTTCTACTTTCTACAAAAAAAATAATTAGGAAAACGATGTAGCTGTATATTCAACTAAAAACTTGCGCTATAGCTAAAATGTAACAAATGTATTTGGCAAATAAGCTGGCAGGTAGATCGATTAAAATTCTCCTCAAATCTCGATTGCACACGTATCGAATCTGAAAGTTCGATATTCTTCGGCCGAGCAATCTCAAGTTTTAATCCGGTTAGAACACGGGGCCTATTATTCCGACCGCGTAATGAAATGCGAATTGAAACGAGGAGACGACGTCGACGGCGACGGCGACGGCGACGACGACGACGACGACGATGACGACGACCAACTACTACGACGACGTCGGCAATACCGGATATCGAAGACGTCTCACATAGAGAAGTGGAACGTTACAACCATAAGCCGGTAATCGATTTAGTGGTACTTAAGTCGGAAGTCCTCACGGCGCGAGTGCCTGCCGGTTATCGAGGCCGAGCATTAAAGTTTAGCGAGCCGAACATGCATGAGGTACTCGCATTGCGGATGAGTTGGCTCGAATTAGGTGAGTTTCGTCGAGTAGCGGACATTGATAGACATCGAGAGCTACTTCGGAAGATACAACGAAAGAAAAAAAAAAATCACGATTGAATTCGCGGACTGATTCGTTCGATTAGAGAAGGCAGCGGTGACGATTGCATTTGTAATCTCCATGCGATAATATTCACGCGTCGAACGGATAATTATAAAAACTTATTAGGCGTAAACGTTAATGAAATTGCCACGGGAAAACGGAATTGCCTTTCATTGCGTGTGATCGATTGCAGAAAACGTGCGACGGATTTTCTTTTGTATCTCGCGCCACGAAAAAGTGAGTAAAAAGAGATTAATTGCGACCGGCGATGGACTAATAATGCCCCAATTAAATAGCAATCTTATCGTTAGATAAATATACCGCGACAGACCCGTAAGAAATTAAATTCACAATTAATTAACTAACGCGTTTCATTAAATTTTATTCGAGTAATAAAATTTAAGAGATGCGCGCGTGAGACCTCAATTTTCATAATTCAAATGAAAGCGTTTTATATATTGCAGTAATTAAAAAAAATATATATAAAACGGTGAATAATAAAAGTTTTAGTGTTTCTCATCTTTGAAAACTTTTATTAGAAGAATGGGGAAACAAAAAAGCATAATATATATAAAATAAAAAGTTAGAACATGATGTAGGAAATTGATAAGATGATCCTTAAGATTAACTAGCTAAGATTAACAAATTACGGAATTGCAAGAATTATCAAACATGATTGCAACGTGCATAACTAGAGACTCAAGAGAGAGTGGAGCGGATGGTGTTTCTTATACAATATACTTTGATTGGTTCCACCACACTTCAGCACACTTCCTCAATATGCATATGCAAGCGTGCAATGTTTGTCGAATTGCGAAAATCTTCCCAGTATTAATATAAATAATAGTGAATAATGTGACATTAGAATATTTTGCTAGTATTCATATATACAAAAAAGAAAATTAATATATTGTAAGGTAATCAGTATTTGAAATCTGAAAAGAGGTTAAAGATCCCGCCCGTTACTAAAAGATATGCTGAAAATGGTGACTTCCGCTTCACTCTCTTTTGAGTCTCTTTATGCATAACGAGATTGTTGCGCTTAATATGTCTTTACGGAAGATTTGTAGATTTTAAAATATACATAATACATTGTTATCAAACTAAAAAAACTCGGGAGAAACGAGACTTAAATCCGCTGTTTTGCAAATATCGCAATAATTCAAAGTATTAATTTAAAGAATGTAATTTCGAGATTGCGGACACACGGCATTTTGTCAGATCAACGCGTACGTAGGGAAACGGAAACGGGACTCCACTCGACTGACGGGAAGATGGGACAGCGTCTAGAACGGTAATCCCGATATTCGTTTGTTCGGCGAAGAAACCCAGCTTATCCGGCAAAAAGGATATCCGCGGGAATATGTCCCGCCGACATTTCCATGAGCGCTCGTCGTCGTCGCGGGTGATACAGTGTCACGGACTGCGTCACGTCGACCGGGCCTTTTTTTCTATTCCTGCCGTTTAAAAACGACGGGGAGATGCGCGCGGAAGCCACTGGTCATTTTTCAGTCGGCGCGGAAATAAGATGTCGGGGACCGGGCACACGTATGCGAGGAACGGGGGATGATCGCAATTCCGGAAAAGCCGTGCGATTGTTATCCGCGCATCGGGATGGGAAGAACGGTGACGTACGTCGCGTCGATGTTGAGATTCACAGCTGAATGCAGAAGCGCATTGAAAACCATTAAATTGAGCATGTACGAATTTGGGAAAATTTTATGGCCATAATTTTTAATAAACATAATTTTTACTTATGTATCATGTTTGAATGATCAATAAGAAACCGAAAATAATATCGAAAACTTTTCCCCTGGAAAAAAAAAAACTGCAATAGATCGACGTTATTGTAGCAAGTGTGATGGTTAAAAAAGCTCATGATCAGAGAAATCTAGAACAGGAGAATCGAACATTTATCGCCAACGATAAAGCGATAACGATCAAGTTCTATGGCCGGTTTATGAGATGTTTAATTCAGCGGTCATCACGTTGCGTTATTCCCGTATGAAACGTCACTTCTCGCTGACAATAGCGAATATCTCTGATATTCCTTTAGGAAGAGAGCCATTTATTCGCCGCAGCTTATGCTGGATTATACGAGTTTCACGACGATCTCTTTTAATATCTCTTGTAAAAAAATTAAACGTTCAACATTTTTCTGGAAATAACGAGTATCTAAAATGCGAATGTCCATCTATTAAATCGTTAATTTCTGTTTTCTGCAAAACCAATTACCCGTACGTATATAATTCAAAAGCTTGACGGAAAAATTCAACAGTTGTAATTTAAGAATTTAAGAATTAAATTAAATTAAACATTTAGATGAGTATTTTTGAAAGTGACAAAATTAATTTATTTTTAGCTATTTCATAATGATTAATTTTTTCGCAATTAAAGATTCATTAGAACTGTCTAGACATCGGTTTTATATCACAACGGGATAACGTAGCGTTTCATCGCGCTTTCAATCGCGTTTTATGTCATCCTCAGCAGACGGAGCGGAAGAAGAAGTGGCTCGTAAAAAAGAAAGGGGCAAAAACTAGATTGTCAGTCAAGGGTGGCATATGAAAGTGTTATCAATCTTAGGCGGTTGTTTACGACGAGTGTTTGAGAGCTCTCGATTTGGCGTCAATCCAGCCCAAGATATGAATACGCGAGCGTCGCGACGGCGGCGTTGGGTGGTCGGACGAGTATTTGATTGCGATCGACCCGGAAGGAAATCCCTTCATTCTACACCAAATATACAGAATATTGTCCTACAATAATGCATACAGAATTCGCGTGGAAATAAACTATGTTATTAAAGTATTGGCATCTATTATGTTACATTTTTCTTCCTTTATTTAATTTTTCTCTGCTTTTCTCTCTTTAAAACAATTAATACTTAATTTGAAAATGCTTTATTCTTATAAACATTATGTAAACGACACAGAAATTATTATCCTGGTAAAAATTTCATGCATTCTTTGAACGGTTACTGGACAGTTTGTTAATTTTTGTCTAGCGTATAACTAAGAAGTAAAACTACTTAAGATTCGAATCAATATGTAACGTTTACTTCTAGTTATTGCGTATAAAAAATGCGTAAAATCTAAACACATTTACTGTACAAAAAGCAGAACAATAAATAAACAATTCAATCAATTCATAAGCAAGTTAAAATTTTTATCCATTAATACTAGGCAGATGCCTATGCAAATTGCAAATATTTTTTACCGAAAAAATTTCTCCGAGCAAACTCAATAAAACTCATTCTTGTTCATTTTTTACGTTACTTTACGTAGTATTATTATGACTAATAAGAACACAATAATACTAGCCGACGATAAAACAATAGACAGTAATTGGATGAGTCTAGAAAAACTGCATACATTCTAATAGTTAAGAATCAATTTTTTTAATACAAACGATATTGTTTCGTTAACCTAGTTAAGTCTTATATTTACGACGCTTCGCGCCACTATATTCACTCTTGATCGCACGGCATTTAATTCCGTTCGCGTCACGTCGTGCACGAGCACTTAAACGTGAATAAAAATTGCAGACAGTCACTAAAAGGCGCTCAACGACTTTCGATATCCCGCTAGCAGGAACCATTCCACTAGCAATCGCATAACAATGACTTTTGTCTTACACACTCGACGTGGCCGTCTTACAACGTCTTCGCCGCTTTCGAGTAAAACTGCGAAAGCTCTCGCCACCCGCAGGAGATTCTTCCGTTCTCCGCGCGCGAGTACGAGCACCTCGTACGGCCACGGAGAGGTGCGGATGCATACATCGAATATTCCGGTTAATGCTTCTGCGTGTCGAGGACGGGAAAGACAAAGACTTAGAAGGAGAGCACGAGGCGGGAGAATCGGGGGGGGGAGGGGGAAGTGCCGCCATTTCGTCGTCGAGAGGTGCCACCGTGTAACATGTTACACGAGGAAAAGCCCTATTGACATTCAAATTCTACAGAATGACTCGGTGCGCCCGCAAATATTTGTACTCGCACATTCATGAAACATCGCCGAAGGAAGACGCGATGCGCCTGTTCGTCATAAGGCCGCGCGTCCTTTTCCCGTAAGATCCCGTAAGAGAGGACTCCGGTGAAAATTTACCGTCGGATTATCCCGGCGTATATACGTGTGTACCACCCGCGCGCCTCTCGGGGAGAATTTTATTCTAGGCGATATTTTTCCTGCGCCGATTCTATCGCCGGACAATCTCCCGGCATGCTCGAGGAGACTGCTCCGTGCGGCTGTCACGCGAAAATATGCAAACATTGCGAAGAGGTCGGACTTGCTTCCCTTCAAATGTCCAGTGCTGGGGAAAAATTGAAATAGATTCAACAGAAGTATTTAAAGGATGTATTTATAAGGAATGCTCTTTAAAATAAGAATTCTGTATGCTAAATATATATATATATATATATATATATAAGAAACAAATGGCATTTCACATTTCAAATAACATTTTTTATAAATACATACTTTAAATTAATATTTCTATTATTATTTTCACAATTTTAACTATTTTTTCCAGCATATTGTCTTCATATTATATCAACGGATAAAATAACTTTTGCGTATTGTTATCGGAGAATACACAAATATATTCTCTTTAAAAAGGATAAATACAAAATAAATAAATTTTATTTGTTTAACAAAACGAGACTTTTTAAATCGAAGAATGTTGTACTAAGATAAAAAGTATACATGCAAATGCGAACTTTTCTTAGAATATCGAAATATTTTTAAATATTAAATTGGGTTCGAAATTAAGGCATAAAAATTCGAGCATAAATAAATTTATCCAAGAGTCCTATTTTTTTTCACGGAAGCTCCCATAATCTGACGTTAACGGTAAGGCTGGAGCTGCATTTGCAACTCTAGGATCTTTTGACTTTCAGGCTACCGAGAAAGTCAGACGGCATCGCGCGTTGAAATTTGCGTTCAGCGAATATCAGGTTGCTCCGGTGTACGCACACGGGACTTTTTCTCCGCGGCGAGAAACATCTCGCCGGTCGTCGTGTTTTATTCGCGACGAGGCTTTCGGTCGTACCTACATGCAACACCCCGTCGTGAAAAATAAACCGCGTCTCTGTCTTTTTCTCTCTCTCTCTCTCTCTCTCTCTCTGGAGCATTTCGCGAAAAGGTTCGCGATACATTTTTTAAAATTCACCGAGACGCGGCGGTCTGTCGTTAAAGCGTAATCCACGGACGCTTCGTATGTAATTTACATCCGTGTCCGTCGCGCGTGGAGAACATGTCGGAACACAGATTGAGCATTAAATTGCCGTCGACGTCGTGTGCCGATTCACGAGGACGGAAACGATAGAGAAGGATTCGCGGAGGGTTTAAACGGTGGATTTACGGGCAAAGGCTCCTCGAGACATTTCCGATTTTCTATGGGGATTTGCACACGCGAAAATCGGCGGGTCGCGTTAACAATAATTGATGCGGCACCCACAGGAAATCCGCCGCCGATCTATTACGATTCCGTAATGCGATAACGAGCTGCCAGTGTTAATCTGGATAACTTGTCCGATATGTGAACAGCAAGCAGTGTCTTTCTAATGAGACACGAAAATTGAATGCGAAAATGATTAGTCTGGTGTGCGAACGGGCGCTGATAATAATAGCGTTTCGGGTGTACGTTTCCATATAAACGCTCGATTATTATCAATTCTTTAGACGTGTCACCGGCGTGTCCGTTGCGAGCGCTGAAATATGCAAACCCCTGTCAGCCCTTCGTTTCGGACGGTTCGGACATTTTCCATGAGGACGATGTAACACCGGCGCATAGATTAATGATCGCGATAGCCCGCGCTACAATCGCGTAATGCGAATGTAATGTCCAATCTGTCGCGCGCATACTTAATAATTCTCCGGCTACCGATCGATAGCTCACGCGCGCGCGAATAATGACGCGCCTGAGCCGAATAATACACCCAATCTGTGGGCGCAACAATATTTCGTCAGCGTGATTAACGAGTGCCAATCAACGGCCGCCCGCGCGGTCGACGTAAATTACTCATTAGGTATTCTGCCGGCCGATAAGAATGAGAGACGGGGATGGGAGGGCGGATATAAATTTTCCTATCGCGCGTGAAATACGAGTGTCGAACCCTCGTATTTTACCAGTCATATCTTGATTGAGTGACTTGAGCATCGACGTTAATACAAATAAAATCCTCCTTTTCATTCGAGTTGAGAATCGTAGGAAAAACAATTAGTCACAATATAATAACGTCTTAAATGATATATTATCAAAAAAGTATCTGTCCACTTTGTCTTTAATTAAATGTGATATTTGAAGAAGAGCAAATTTCAATCTTTCTATGTAATATTCTGTTATGTTGAGCTGAATAATATTCTTAATGGCTCGAAATTTTACACTCTACATATGTAAAGAAAGTATAGTAAAATTAGCACAGAATTAGACATATAAAAGAGATGCGCAAAAATAGAGCTGAACGAATATTTTTATGCAGCAGTATGAATTTCACTATTGTGATTTCTCTCTCCACCGTCGGTCGTATCGATCATCCCCTAGTACAAAGTACAAAAAATTTGGAAGAAATATCAGTGCGTTAATATAGCATACATGTCAATTTACAAGGCAGGATATAAAAAGAGGAACTGGTTTCATAGAGAAAAGTTCTCTAAAAGAGGCGCGCTTCTCTTGCCTATGTGAAATAGCGGGAAAACGAGAAACTATAAATTTCAAAGAAATCTCTGCAGCATATTTTGAACTGAACTCTCTTAAAAAAAAAAACAAAAAAAAAACCTGAAAAACGATATCATACAGCACCTAGATTCCCAGGATTCAAGCGTAAAAAAATTCAATATACTTTCCCTATTAAATCTGCGAATTTCTCTTGCTCGCAAAAAACGTTTGCGTTCTATAGTTTCACATATTTTTTATAAAAAAGTTATGAGATTTATTGTCTTTTAAAAGGGGAAAATCGCGGGCGTCTTTTTCTATTTCTAGCTGTTTAAAAGAAAAATTTCTTCAGTTTTCTTAAGTTCTTTTTCCTTCCTTTAATTTTCTTACTTTCTTTATTTGCACGTTTAAAGAGACTATTAATAAAAAAATAAAATACGTAAATGTAAAAAAAAAACAAATAATCGAGTAGCGATCTTTTCTTTCATTTCCTTCGCAGCATTCTCAAAATCTGATGTGAAACGGAATGAATAACGCTGCAATAAAAAATTCCATGTAATTAATGGAAAAAAAAAAACAGTATGATTTTAACGCATACCGAAAAACTGTACTTCTTTTCCTCTTCAAAAAGAGAACAAACGGAAAAAAAAGGAAAAGGGGGGAAAACGAACGAACGGATCCGTCGAACCGGGGAAATAACCGACGTTCCTCACGTCGCGAACATTCCGCTCGATCGCGTCGCGGCTCGGCGGGCGGCGGCGTACGGCGCTGGTGAAAGACGGTGTCGACGTTGACATCGGTGCGAATGAAACGATAACGGCACCGGCGAGGGGCCATCAACCAGCCGCGAGTCCATTTTTCGCGCGACGAGCTGCGTCCGTTCGCACGTAGCGCGCGACGTCGTAAAGTGAAAAGTTGCAGCGCCGAGTTGGGAGTGTGTGAGAGATGGAGAGAGGGAGGGAAAAATAGGAGGAGGAAGAGGGAAAGAGAGAAAAAGAGTGAAATGCGAGAGCGACGCAACGGTAGAGGGGCAGCCAGCCTTCGTGTCGGAACCATTGTTGGTTAACGAGGTAACTCGACACGTCCGAAGATAACAGGGTTCGTGCTCCGCACGAGTAACTCGCCGCAAAAAGTCCGTTCGTGGTCCCGAGCCGCCTGCTGGAAAAGCTTGTCGCGCTACGAAGCTTGACTACTACTTAACCTGCGGATCTGTGGACCGAACGGGAATGATGGAGTACGCGAGAGAAAAAGAGAGAAAGAGAGAGAGAATCGGAAAAGGACGGAGGCCAGAAACATCGAGATTCGATGTCTACCGTGGTCCTAACTCTTCAGATTTCCGATTGTGTCTATCGTCGTGTTCCATGGATACGGATAATTACGCTCTTCTTATTTTTGTTTAAAATAGTATTTTTGTGAAAACGTATAAGTATTCAGAATACTTTATATATTTTGTATATTGTAAATATGCATATAAATTATATGCTATTATTTTAATATAGCAGAATGATTATTTTTAAAAATCGACTCGTCTTTGTTTCTATTAAAATTACGAATAAAATCGATTAATTTCAAGAATAAAAATATAAAAGAGTTAAAAACATGACAAAAATAGTTTTTATTGAAAATTCTAAAAGTTTATTTAATACGCTAGCTATTATATAAAGTAAACAAAATATTGAACCGTACAGTGTGTCAAACAAGACATGAGAAAACAATATTCCATAGAAAAGTTGTATAGTCTGGAGAGAGAAAGAAATACTGACAAAAAAGTAATTTTCAAAGAAAATAAATTTTTTACATAAAGACTGTTGTCATTAAAAAAAATAGAATTATATGACTTTTTTCTTTCTTTATCGACAAAATTTCATTATTTTCTTAAATTAATTGCTCCTAATTTATCGTTCATCAATCGCAACAGCAAAATTGTTAGGTATAATTTCTTTTAATCCGTGGAAACTTGTAATCAAGTTCGACCTAGATCACGCGGCAACTCCGTAATAAATCCCACGGCACGTAAATTGGATGAGAATTACAACGAGGCGGATCAAAGAAGGAAAAGAACAGAGAGGAAGGAGACCGCGCTTCTCCTTTGACGAAGGAACAAACGGGTGTGAATGGATGTGGCGGCGGTGGCTGAAGATACAACGGTGCGCGGAAGTGTAAGTCACTCGAAAGGTATTGCGCACAAAGGGAGCGAGGCGCCGACTGCACATGCACCGGCTGCTCGCCGTTCTCTCGGCGATGCGCGCGCTCGCACTCTCTACAACGCGGAGCCGCGCGCGAGCGCTCTGTCTTCGAGAGGCATAACGCGAACACATCGATTATTCTCGATGACAGGCGGCTCATTAGTTATTGCCGAGAGGGAGGAAGACCCCGGGCGGGAATAATTTCGGCCCGGGACGTCGCGTCGCGTAGCAAGTTCCGCAATTTTGCGAAATGAGCTTCCTTTTCTGCACCCACACGCGCGCGCGCGCGCGCGCGCGCGTGAACGAGCGGGCGGCACGTCAATTACAATTGTTAACTCTAATTTAATAAGGCCGCCGTTAATAATGTCATCCCGAGAGCTCCGTGGATTTCCGAGATCTCCTCGGGTTCGTCCGAAAGACGTCGGTGTCGAATTGGATTCTAAAGTTTTGGGAATCCCGATTTTCTTTTAGCAATACATAATGACACTACAAGTATCTTTTCGATACTTTGAACATTTTTCAATTCTTAGTTTTTGGAAGTTTCAGAATAAATGTGCATTTATTATGTTATAACAGTTACATTGATAATAAGTAATCAAAAATATGCAAAAGAAATGATCATAGATTTAAAAAGGAAATTATAGATAAAAAATTTCGTGAACAATTATGTTCCATAATTTACATGGAATCATTATATATATAAATTTGTAATTAATATTTTAAAAATTAGGAGAAACATAAAAAACAATGTCTGAAATGTAAAAAAAAAAAACACTTGAGACGACTATATCCGGTTTAAAGAGAGATAACGAAATTTTCGAAGTAAATCTGAAATGGTTAAGTAAAAAATGGTTTATTTTATTAGGTTTTGTTGAATGACGATCTGAAATATGTGCAGTGTCATCAAATTATTAGATCTATTCATGTGAAGGCAAGGAAGACATATATTCACTTCCGTGGAATCTCCGGAATAGTTGAACTAGAAAATGTTGCACCGGTCCGTCCATAAATAAAATACTTGGAGGAAATTCTCGAGGTAGAGCTCGTTGTTGGCATCTACCGCGGCGCTACGAAGAAATCTCGTAAACATAGGTGTCTAAAAACTAAGGCACCCTTATGCAAGAGCTTCTCAGTTTACAGAAAGTTGCGATGCACGTAGAAGAAATATATTAACTAGTGCTTGCTTATGCTCGCCGTCGAATCTTTGTAAATTTCCATGTACTATGTACAATCCACGTAGAAGTAGCGAACTATGTATCAATTTTTATTTATAATCGTTAACCGTAACCGGCAATCATTAATTAGTCATTATCGGCAACATAAATCTGCTTGTATTAAGAATGCTGCAAGTACCGTGTTGAATGAATCTTTTGTCATGTAATAACAGCGTGCAGTGGGGTGCTGTTGTCTAAAATTTTTGCTGCAGCAATTAATTAGAACGCGCGTGCGTCAGCTAGAACTTCCGGATAATCCCGATAGTTCGCATTAACGACAGCATAAGCAATTTGTCTTGGCGATTAATTACCGTGTGCTTTAACAAGAGCTTTGGATAATCTCCGTAATCCACGTGAACGACGACACAACAGTCGTCGAAGCGTCTTCGTCACCTTAAAGCTACTTGCAGCGTGGATAAAGGAGCAGGATGCACAATAATATTGCAAACGCTCTTTTTAATAGAAAAATAATATTCTCTATAAAGGAATATTTACGGAATATGTTATAGATATTTTTATTGAATAATATAACTTGTGATCAATTCCCTTTCTTTTGTTGACTTGGATAAAAAAAATATAAATGTAAAATATTTATTTAAAACAACGGATATAGATATGTATATCGCTAAATTAAAATAAAACATTGTTTTAAATTATTTTCGAGGTGGACGTATTACAAACAAGTTGAAAATTGCTTCATTTATAAGAAGTAATTTTACTCCTTAAATCGATTTTTTTTTGCAATAGCTTTGATATTTCCTAAATTAATCTATGTTTGTAACCAACATGCATACAAAGTTTCATTAAAATCAAAGTTTGACTTCGCGTTTCCTTGTCAGTTTACTCGTATAATTTAATCCGTTGTTTTATTTAAACTCTAGTAATCGAATTTGCGAACATAGAGTATCTACGCGAGACAGATAAGCAAAGAAAATTTGCGGAGTGCAAATTGAAATGTAAATCTAAAAACACTTTCGTACGCGAATACAAATGTTTGATTATAAATTCCGCACCTGTCGCTTTTCTAGTTGAAGAAGCAACCGTTAATATAATCGTATCACTATTAGATGTGAATTTGTCTTCGCGCAGATATCCTCGTGCCCGCAGTAAGTTGAATCATCGCAATACCACCAAAGCGAGCGAAACTGCTTCGTGTGAGCCGACAATTTACAGAGAATTTACATAAGGCGAATAAACGTTATGCTCTGTGAGTAAGCACTTGTGGGAAAGAGGCGTCGCGAAGAAAGGATGGGTTACGTTACGTTACCTCGCCTTGGGGACGCCATCGGCACTTTGTTGCACGAAATAGATGCGTATACGACGCGCGTATATAGGATAACTCTAACTTCATCTGCCGGAGGAGTAGGTAGCTTTTCAGACAGACATTCGGTAAAAATATACGATAACATGTGAAAGCTACACGTAATACAGAAAGTAGTATCGCGTTTGGAAATAAAGTTATTTTTCACAAAAGTATATGTCACAAAGAGATATGCGTATTTTTTTTTTTTCAAAATTAACTTTAAATCCACATTCAAAGTTAGAAACCTTTTTGGGATTAGTAATGTGCTATATAATAACTTATAGTTCACTTCAAATTGATGGAAAAGATTGAAAGTTAGCGGTGTCACTCATAGTATTTCGGTATTTTTATCAGCGAGCGTCCTCTCAAGCACCCCTCGGCATAATCTGTCTTAATGCATTCCGTGTAAAAAATATCTTCTCCGTGCGTTTAAAAATTGCTGTCGGTTCTACGCCGAGCAGCCTATACATTTCCAAGCCACTCCACTCCGGCACTCCGGGCACTCCAGATCCTCTCTTTCCACCTGAGGATCTCTCCAGCATCCTCGCATTCTGCCTCAACCCCCTCGGCACGGCTCGCTGTTTCTCTTCGCTACTCCCTCGCAGAGCTATATGGATCCGTCGCGGTATTCAAGAATTTCTCTAGAATTCCCTCAACCGGCCAAGTACCCTTCCTCCCCGAAGGGTCGAAATCGCGTGGGAGACGTGAGACAACCGGAAATAGATCGACTCCATTCCGGCTCGGAATTACCGCCTATGCCTCAAAGATAAACGCGACGGATTACCGACGTTGCTGCCAGGACCGGCAGAAATAAATGATGGCGAGGCCACAGTTTCCAAAAGATAAGCGAGCGGAATAGGAGAAAATCACAATCTATCTTTCGATGCTTTTGTGCCACGTCTTCATTAGTTGCGTGTTTATTAGCACAACTGTTGCTCCTAATTATTTGAAAAGATCGGCTTGCTTATAGAAACGAATTCACATGTTAATTTTCTTACAAAATCTTTCTTTAAAAAGATGTCTTAGATTATCCGTGTAATCTGTAATAGATAATTGAAACAAACGGGAACCTTTTGCAAACAATAATGAACTCAATCTTTCCTTCAAATTTTAAGGGATTTAAAAATGATACAAAAAGCTTTAGAATCTTTTTGCAATATTCAATGTATTTATTTAATGTTTTTGAAATATTAAGTTGCACCTTATGCTTATTCGTTTATCTGACCTACATATGTCGCTTACAGTTTTTAAAAGCGAGCGAATCTATCATTTTATTAATCGTTTAAAACTTGCTAGAAGACCGTCCACGTGCTTGAAATTCACTTTGATTATTTCTACGAATATATTTCCGTTTACTTTTAAACATAATTTGCACTTAATTTAATAATTGGTTGAGTCTTCTAAAATACTTATATTACTTATATTATTAAAATACTTATTCCAGACAATCAATTTTACACAGCAAAGTATAAAAAAAATAAACGCAGCTGTGAAACGTTCTCGTTGTTTTGAGAAGCATGTTCTTCGATCTTGTTACACCGCGTATTTTCGAACTCTATCCAGTGCGAGCCATGATTTCCAATTTGTCGAATCTTAGCCGAGGCGGCGCTTTTACGCGGCGTTTGTCTTTGCCTCCCCCCAAGGAGGCGAATGAAATTTTGTTAGGGGTGGAATTGAATCGGTCACGCTTTGTTTCAATTTTATCCTTCTGGCGCGTTCGTCTTTGTGCTATGTGAAGTGAATCACCAGACACGGAGGCGCAAAGAGGGAACGATGATAATGAAATGCACAGAGAGGAATCCTGCGCAAATGGATCATAAAACTGCCGTAGTAGGAAGCGCAAATTATTCACTAAAAAAGCCGACTAGAGAAAGTATAATTAACTCGTTCTATTTCTTTCCCTGAAAAAATTGTATTTTTAAAATTCAGGAGAAAGCAGAAGAAGCGCAATCAGAAGCAAAAGGAAGAAAAAACAAAGGTGCAGAGATGTCGACATTTCACATCTGCACCAATGCTTAGCACAATCTCAGCATTGGATTGTGACTAGCTAACAAATAAGTGTATGGTTTATGCACAAAACTCTTGTCGTTATTGTACCATCTAGTTAATTAATTTTGTCGGATTTTATTCAAAGTAGGTAAAAAAAAAAAAAAGTATTCGGAGAACGTGAAACAGAATACATTAGCGATAACTTACTGTATTAAATATTCTTTTGGCATCCCTTTTTCCCCTCCTTGCATTAGATTACTAAATCAAGGGACAACGCTGAGCTGATTTTTCAGAGCCGTCGCTAAGAGAGATAACGTAACGCGGGCCCGGGCGCTGCGTTTCGCGCGCGAGGACGCAAATTATCCCGGACGTTATATCCATATTTTACACACCCGGTGCCGGCCAACGGCAATCCGTAAAGCTCTTTCCCCGCAGTTTCCTCTCGCTCAAAAGAATTTCTCCTTACTCAAAAGTGCAAACGGGGGCTCGTATGAGCGAGAGGGGTGAAAAAAAGGGCGATATTCCCCGGTTACTATCTCGGGCCATTCAGGGGATTACGCGGCGAAGTGGTCCGAAGTGGGAGGACGGGAAGTGTGCCGCAGGAATCCGCCCGGAAAATCCTCTCTTTGAGTTTTAAGGCCGTAACATACTGCGCGCTAGAGGATACGTCTTCCGCGTGTTCGTATTTCACTCATCGCGCTCGAGACGCTCGGCTAAACACGGCGATTCAAATGAGCGCAATGCCGGCGCTGACCGAAGGAACGAGCTAAGCGAACACCGGCAGCATCTGAAAGGTGTACGTTCCGTCGCATTAAAATTAATGAATCCTTACTCAGCCCGCGGGGCTGAGTCCTTAATACATTTTCAGCGCTCCTTGCAGTCGTCATTTTTGTGGCGCTTTCTTTCCCTTTACATACCATCTGAACTCACTTATAGACTATTCACTGCCAATGTCTACAACACATAGAAAAGAACGTCGTACAACTCGGCGCTAAGTCAACAGAGATGATTAAGACGAGAAATTACGAATAAAAATTATACGTCTTCAAATCTCTTTCTAAAGATCTCAGAAAGGTTATAGTTTACTCTATGTTTTTACACGAACGATCTGGTTTTTCTAACTTGCGCGACACCAGCCGTACAATTTCACGAAATGAACGAATGACTCGTTTAATGTGCTACCGTTATAATTTCCCGAGTGGAAACACATTTTATACTGATGGAAAGACATCGAACCTGGATATCAAGTGAAATTGCGAACGAGCGCGGCTTGCCGCTCCGGCGCGCCTGTGTGATCCGGCCGGCCCCGAATTAATTATCTCACGAGCTAACGAGCGGAGCGGAGAAAGTTTCCGGGAAAATCGAAAGCGCGCTTCCTCGAGCGAGCTGTCGGCTCGCGCGGTCACTCGTAAGCCGCACGATCTCCGCAAGCGGCATGATGCGGAGCCGCGCGCGCCGAGAGCGCAGACCGTCCCGTACGCTCTGGCGTCCGTTTATTACCGTTTTCCTAAATTGATTTTCAATCCGCGTGGGACGAGCGGTGGCGGGGGGGGGAAGGGGCATGTCGGTGGCGTTCGCGATTGGGGTGGCTATCGACTAGTTGATAGAGAAACCCAGACGCAGAGAGGGCGGGAGGGCGGAATGGAGGAAAGGGTGAGCTTGGCCGACCGGAGGGTACGATTCGACCGGGTTCTATCGAATGCTCGGTGACCCGTAAGGAAAACGCGAATGCGCGAGTTCGGCAAACAGCATCGGCGCGTCACGTGCCAACACGGGGGAAAAGCGAAGACGAGGGAACCGGGCCGGTCGCGTGACGGCGAGAAATGCGGGAGCGAAGCGAGAATTCGGACTGCAGAAAATGGTAACTCCGGGAAACAGCCGGATATAGCTGCGGAGGGGGAGGGGAAAAATCGCTCCCGTGAATCGGTGTAGGTCGCGACGAACGGGCATGCACAAGAAAGAATTGCCTGTCAATTTGCAAGAACCTAAGACGCACGGGATAACGAAAAATATGGTATGTAACACGGGTGTAATGGCTCGTGCATAAAAGATCGACTTTACGCCTTTGTTGTATAATGTATTATTAACGAAGGGGACGAAAGTGCGAAAAAGAAAAATTATCAATATCGGAAACAATTACATTGAAAAAAGATTAAAAGAAAGAGAGAGAGGAGGGGGCACAGGAGACAAAAAAATCGGTAAAAGAAATAAAGAGAAGAAGCAACGATGCGTTGCAATCACCTCATACCTCATCGTATTGTTCCGTTGTGTCCCTCCTCCGCCGCGACCGCGAAGAAACGGAAGTAACGGAAGAATGCATGCACTTTTTCCTCGTTTTTCACCTCCCCGTCTCCTTCTTTCATCTGAGCCGGCGGGGGAAGGAAGGGTGAAAGGCGACGCGCGCTGTATCTCAGGTCGGCGCACGTGTCCCACCTCGATCCTATTTATCCCTACCTGCTTTTCTCGTGCCACTTTTATTCTATTTAAGGTCTCGGGGAAAGAAACGGGGCACGAAACAGACGGGGAGGGCGAGAGAGGGCCGCCAAGAAGAAAAGCCGCGGCGCGCGCGATTGCAAGTTTAATGATAACACAACAAAAGACGCGCACAGCTGCAAGAAAAATACGCGAAAGTGTGGTCTCCTCTTTTTTTTTCCCCCCGAAACAGCCGACGCGACGTCCCCCGAACGAGGGACGGACGTATATATTTTCGGAACGCCGCGAAATTATCTCGCACTCTGTTTTAATTAGCTTTCGTCTCGCGCGACGTATCGCGCATCCGTTTCGACCGAAATGAAACCGCCCCGACGCGAACCCGCTCTCTTTATAACTTCGTAACTTCATTTCTGAAGCTCTTCCCCCGCACGAAGTACGAGCGCCGCCGAAAACTATGAAATCGCAAATGATTTGGGACGTGATCTGAGAGTAAAACGATTTCGTGTACCCTCGGGATCCGCCACGTTTCTCGGAACGCAGGGGATGACTCGCAAAAGTAATGTAATGTTTAAAGGGGGTATGAAAGAAAAATAAAAGCAACCCTCTTTTAAAGATGTTTGAGGAGCTCAAAGCGGGAGTAGACGAAGACTTCACGTTCCATAAATTATTAACTTTAAACGTAAAAATAATATCTAAGTAAAATCTTGGTTCACTGAAATACAATGGTAATCTCAAGCTACTATACCAAATAATGGACTGAATAATAAATTATAAAGAGCGATAATAACATAATTTAAAAATATATAAGTTTTTTTTTTGCTTGATTTCAGTATTCTCTTAAAATTTTAGTATTAAAAAGCTCTATTAGCATTCATTGTCAATTATCACTGTGTTGTCTTTCATAGCCTTTATTTAGCCTCTCGTCGCTCGTCGCAAAGGACGGAATAAAAGAAATAGCGGCTGCTCTTTGCATTTATTTCTAACTTCCAGCTTTTCTCCGGCTTTTCTTTCTTGCTCTTCCGGATCGTAGACAGACTGTCCCAGAAAATCCGGCAACCGCCGACTACGGAGGACCTGATTTGCAAGAAACTTCAAACTCGGGAATTTGCTGCCCCCTTACAGCGCCTCTCTGTCATATTGTTCCTTCTCTTTTTCTTCAGAGTATTTCGAGACGATTCCACGGTGAAAAGCTCAGATATTCATTCCGTGACAATTTCACACTTGAGGAAATCGCGACAAATCTGCCTCGCAGATAATTTGTACGTAATACATATCGAATTTTACATCTAACACATTTAACGGCAACATTTAATGGCAATAGACGCGCGCAGCCGAAATGCGATAAAGTTGATTAAAAGCACGAGAAGCACTACTATTATATGAGAAAGTGCATTGAAAATTGGAGCAACGTTAAAAAGCAAATATAGCATGAGTTAATTAATTCGTTAATTGCAACCAGGCCGATTGTGGTTCGATATTTAGTCGTTTAATATTTAATCATTAAATGAATCGACCAGAGAGATAATTGTGCTTCCGGAACGGTAAATTATAGCTCCATCGAATTATAGCAAAAGTATCATATATTTATATATCAGAATCAGAATAAAGGGAATAATCAATAATATCTATAACTTCAAACAATTTAATTTTAAAACAATAAATTAAAAAAAAAATTTTTTTTATATATAAATATAAGTGACACGCGTCAGATCAATATGTGCGTATTAATAACACACTTAGTATATAAATCTAAATTATAAATTACTATATTTAATAAATCTTTTTTTTTAGTAATACTAAGTTATGCAGTTAGTTTCAAAATTAGAATGTTTTGTCCGCATTATTTTCTCTTTTTATTACTCATCTCTATATTAGACTGTCGATATTTTACTTTGTAAAAAATTTATTTGAAATTTCCCTCCAATCAAGAATATATTTTACGATCGGTCGAAAGTTCGAGCTATTAAAATCGTATATATTATTTCTCATGGGTACATCCTGATAAAAATGCAGTTTCGTGCAGAAGTAGGCGACCGCAATATCCACACGATATATCGATGTCATTCGCAATTTCCACACGGTCGCTACGTGTATACGTCGCGACAGACGCAAGGCTCGCGATATAATTTCAGGGATATCAATTTTCGATAGCATATAAAAAAAATCTAAATTAATCAATTGTAAATAAATGTTACATACACAATGTTGATTATTTTGTTCTTGCATTGTCATCGATTAGATAGAATATAGATGATTCCTGTATTTAATGCTTATTCTTATAATTATAAACACGAAGAGACGTAATTATATTACACAACTTAATTAATATTGTGTTTTATACACTTAGTTATAAATAAAAATTTTAATTTAGTGATGTATCTTCTCGTTTCAAAGTTTCTCATTCAACGGTATGCCTTTAATTTTTCGAATTGTCAAGTTTCCAAAAGATAAAATCTCAATCCATGTATAATGGAGATTAATTGTACTGTCATTTCTCTTAGCAAAGAAAATGAGAATTAGTAAAAATAATGTTGTCGATTAACAATCAGGAATCCCAAACTATCTAACGTCTTAGCCGACCTCTCTGCATTTGTGCAATCTATTATAGAAATCATTTCGCAGCATCAAACTCCGGGCTCGCCGAAATTATACCAATTTCCATTCCTAACGCTCGTCGGAGATGGTCATCAGCGGGATGGCGGATTCTCGGCGGCCATTGTCGGTGGGCGAAAGAAGCATTGATGTTAGCGCGGACCGGGTGGTGCAAGAAGCAGCGGTAACGCATCGGCAGGAAGCCGGACGATGGATGCATATGTTACTGAACCACCCGTCTCGCTGAGAGATAATTCTCGCGCCACCCATTTCCATCGCCGCTGACAGTTAACTGCGATAAGGCCCAGCGTCCCAACAACTCAATCGTATGTCGCTTCCTCGGTGCGATCACTCGTGACGTTTTTTAATTCAAGAGCCCTCCGGCCGATCTGTCATTCACATGATGGAAGATACAGAAAATCGCATTCCCTTCAATTTTTCTCGACGCTGAATTTAGAGCGCGACCACTTCCAGCCTTACCTTATATTTCCATGTGAAAGCAAAAGTAATTAATATTTCCCATCCAATTTCAAAGTAAAAAACACATTCATCTGCACGTTTTGCATACGTGAGAGATATTTTTAGTAATACTGCACAGATTTTGGACATACGTAACATATGTTTTCTCTTACCGTATCGCGATTTTCGTCTCTACATATATATTTTAGTTTTAAAAAATATCAAAAATAAATTATAACGTATTTACTTTTTGTGCTTTTATTTGAGTGCATAAATGAAAATTCAGGGATTACATCTACTTTCAATGTACGCTAGCTGTATTGGAAAACAAACTATAAAAGGTAAAGAGAAATTCTCCCCCGTAGAAATTTGATAATTCTGAACGCGTGCTATAAAATGTTCAAAAATTGCAAAAAGTTATTTTCAATATTTCTTTTACTGTAATTATACATAATATACTTTTCATAATTTTCTATTACGCCTCTTTTGCTTGTATGCTTCGATTTCTTTAATTTTACATAGTATCTCATGGATCAATGCGGTTCATTAAAGGAGATCATCCAATTAACGAGTATCAACGGCAAAAATAGTTTAGAAATTGGATCTGCTCGATCTCCAAATTGTACGCGGAGAAATTTCGTGATATCACAGGAGATAGCGGATCGACGGCATCACGATTATTCCTGATATTTCTTGCTCCAGTCTAAATATCACACAACGATAATTACGTTATGATAATTTGCGCGCTCGAGGAATTGCAATTAGCGGCGCCGCAATGCGATACTTTTATTTACCTTCCAAACCCCAACGCCGGTATATTTCCATTTCGTCGGTTATGACGATAGTTCAAAACGTTTTCAAACCAATCACCCCTTTACGAGCGATGGGCGGTAGTTGAATTTAAAATTGTTGTCCGGAGAGAAAATCATACGCGTGCACTTTAATAACGAGCTGGAAAACCAATTGCGTTTAAAAACAAGCAATCTGTCCATTGACGTTGCATTTAATCGCTCGCGAGCAACGTATCCATGTAAAAAGATTGTAGGAAACATGTAATAATCACACCGGTCGAGAAGTATCTCTTTAGATATTATTACCTCCTCGGCAATAAAAATTAAGGTAACAATTCTTCTATATTTAGCGTACATCCGGTTTTTATTCCATTTCGTCGGTTACGTCAGCTTACCTTGATTTAATCAAGTTAACTGGAACTTGATTTAGATCATTATCTATCAATAATATTTAATATCAAGTATATGTATATAAATGTGATTTCAAAATTCATATGGGGACGAAGATATCTATTTCGAGTTCGCTGAAGAGAGAGACCTTTAGCGTCCAAGGAGACACGACTTCCGGGACCATTTGTGTGTGCTCCGGATGTTCCGGCGCTACACGTGCGAACACGTGTGAATCGAAAGTGGCGCGAGGGGCAAGAGGAGGAGGCATACACGTGTATGCAAGTAGAGAATCTTAATCCAAGATTGCGCCTCGAGATTTCGCGAGAAGATGGAAGGGGTGATTCCATTGCGACGGGGTTTCCCCAGGAAGTTGAGGCGATCGGGGAGTCTCCCGAGAAGTCGAAGCTATCCTCTTCCCTACTCCCCCCCTCAGCTGCCGCCGTCACTCCGGGGATCCATTCAGCGGCAGACGTTGGTAGGCACCTTGGCATAGATATCCGATAAGATTTCTCCCGGGACGTGGCCCGGAGACGTCGCCACGAGGCGAGATCTCCTCTGGCCCGCTCCTTTCGAAACGGCGAGACCGACTGATCGCGGAACCGGGGCACGTATGGCAGGCGCGCGTGCGTCCGGCATTTAAAATTATCGAAGATAGACTCCCCTCCTCCTCCCCGCGCGAACCGCGCGGGATAAGTTGATCGAACTTCTTCGGCGAATAACTCTCGCAGCTTTTGCTGCAAGCGAAAATTGCGTGTCGAATACGTGATTATCGTACGAATGACGCTCTCTGTTAACAGAATTGGGTCATTTCATTAAAGTTATGTTTGGACATTAGTTATGTTTACATCGCGCGTAGAATATTGGTTATTAATGCATGCATTTTAACGTGATGAGCGAATAGAGGATTTATATCTACTCTCGCAGAGATTAAATTATATATTCTTGGATTTTTTGGGGGAAAAAAAGGAAGAAAGATTCGAATTTTCTAAAATGCTTCGAAGTTACTTTAAAATTTGATATGTACATATAAATACTTGATAAATCAAGATATCGATTGGAAGCTAATATAACATAAAGTCAAGAATTTTAGATTACAGAGAAAGTAAAACGAAATTATTTATCATAATCGAAAAGATAGAAAAAGTAGAGATAACTTTGTACCATCTTGTATTCAGCGACCTAAATATATTGAAACAATTTTTACGCGAGTCTAACAAAAAATATAGCCCAGGTCTCAAGGGGTTAATCTTGGGATCACAGCGACGTGGATTAATTCGCCGACGTGTAACGCTCGCACGTGCCGCGCGAGTAAAACACAACGTGGCCCCGCGTATCGCGCTTTTTGCGATTCAAATCTCCGGTCGGGTGGACTAATGACCGAGGAAGGGCTTCTCCAAGTGTGGGATAGTCGAGGAGGAGCGAGACGAGGGACGGCTCCATGGTGAGATCGACATGCGAGTCGTTAAACTCACCCCGGAGACCGTAAACTACCGTGAGAGGGTTGTGTCGAGGGGACAACGATGTCCTCCTTCGCAAAGTGCAAAGGACACGGAGCGACAGGGACGACGAATCGTCCCGGATGGATCGGCGGACAAATAAATACAGATCGTAGGTCGAGATTTGGGGTGAGCTGATATACGGGGTAAGTGATGAGAAGCAAAGAAGGGTGTTAAGAAAAAAGTTTGTTTTTGCAGTACTCGGGGAAAGTAAAATAAATCGTTTCTTATAATTTTTTAGACGAGCGATCTGATGATACTAATTAAAATTATGTTATAAGACAGAACATATAAAAAATTATGTTTAAATCGGGGAATACACATTTTAGTTATTCGCTACGCTATGCATGTTGATAATACATAATGTAATGCATCATGTTTTAACATGAAATATATAAAATATCTTAAAAACGCTATATATTTATTATTAAAAATATCAGACGCATTTTAATGAGTACATCTGATTGCTTGTCTCAAAAACTATAAGAAATTACGTTTTTATTTTATTCGTTCCAAGCATAGTAAAAACAGGCCTTTCTGTAACGCTTTCTTTATGGAAATAATAAAGCTTGAAGCTTAGACTTTGAACCACCAAAGATAATATTGTCAAAGAAATGTATATTTTATTGAAGTAGATACAAGTAGAAGATATTCTAAAGATATTTATTAATATAATAGAGAAATATAAATATTTTAAGTTGTGCAAAGTGTTTCTCTCAAAGTATTTCTCTTTGATTTACAGATTTCTTGAATCGACTTCTTTGTAGCGAAAATTTAATTGCAGCTTTTGACATAAGACGTTTACAATTCAGAAGCTATTTACGTCTTGTTGGTTTTAAGGACAAATCTACTTCAGAAAGATATAAAGAAATACGAAACGCAATGTGGACTTTTTTATTTATTATACAGTATAAAAAATCCCTTTAATATAAAGCTTAGTTGTTGATCCCGATAAGAACGTCCTAAACCCCAGTCTCACAAGTCAGCTCTAAAAAGGTTGTTATGCGCTTCTAAATTCGATAAGGGCGAGAAAAAAATCTTGGCGAGGACTCCGGCAAAAGGAAGAAAGCGGATGGGTCTAAAGGGACTTAAGATTCCATTATGTTATTCTCGTAGATAAAAGTCCCCTGCGAGATGGAACAACTAAATTAACGTAGTTAATTATATCTCGCGATAAAGTGCGGAATAAGCAAAAGTGTATAGATAGAACAGAGCGAGATGAGAATTGAATTTGGGGAACAGAACGAAAGGAGCGAATGAGTCGAGATGAAAGGAGAGAAGGAATAAGTGTAATTTATCGTGTGCTGAGTACTTGGAGGGGGAAGGGGAGAGGAAACACGCGGGTAAACGCGGATTGTCAAAGGGGATGGAACGTTGCTGTTTAAGTCCGGACAAACGCGCGGTAGCGAGGGTAAAATTTAATGGTAAAATGCGACATCAGGGGCTAACACTCTCGGAACAAATCAAGTGGAAAGTGTTACGCCAAACCGTAGGCCGTCGCGCCGCCGCGAAAAGAGAGTAAGATTAAACTCAAAGTCGAGGAGTTCGCTTAATCTCCCATTTGAATAATGGCAACGGCGCGGGTCACGAACACAGTCAGCCAACCTGCCAACCAGCTAGTCAGCCGGCCGGCCGGCCGCCCAGCCAGAGTGGCTCTAACGAAATTATTCAGCCCACTTTTGTAAATGACTCGCCGCAGGCTTCTCTGGGCATTGCGGTTAACAGACGTTCGACCTTTCTTACACGCGTGCACCCCTCGTGACATCGAAAGCGCCTCGTTAGCGCCGGTATCGCGAGAATACGTCACGACTCTTTTGCGTCATCGTCACGCGGTGCCGTTGATGATCGACTTGGAAGCAATTTGTACTCGTTGAAATTTCAAAGAAAAAGACAGAGAGAGAGAGAGAGAGAGAGAGAGAGAGAGAGAGAGAGAGAGAGAGAGAGAGAGAGAGAGAGAGAGAGAGAGAGAGAGGTAAAGAGATTTCTTAATACGGATACATTTACAGCAGCAACTTTTAATTCGATGAAAAATCTTTATTTTATTTTATTTTAAATTTTAATATTTATTTGTATGATTGAGGATTATCTTTTATATACTTTTATAAAATAATTTAGGTGAAGGAAATTCAGAAACCTTTTTTATCTAAATATGCACATAAATAAGTTCACTTTGATATCTTTGATAGCTCGTCCCGCTTCAATTATTTTCTTAATTTAATATTTTAAAAATTTTATTTAAATACTTTTTATTTCAATTTAAACATCGATTTGTCAATCTTCCAAGACTTTTCTAATAGTCACCTTATTTTTATGTAAACCAGAAGCAGATGCTTTAAAATGCATTATGAATTGTAATTTACAAATCTACTTCAATCACCATCAATAATTGGTTTTAAATTAAAGCGTTCTAAATAATGCGCATTTTAAATTGAATAAAATAATTCCAAATAAGTAATTTTCGCCCAAATCAAGTTTCCTACAATGATTGAACCGGTCCGCTTCGGCGAGTATCGTGCGAAATTCGAAGTCGACCCTACGAAGTCAATAGCCTGCATTAAGTTTTGACCAGCACCGTGACGCGCACAGGACTTCAGCGTCGTCGTCAGTTTGGCAGCCGCGTTCCGGCTGGCAAAGTCCAGCGAGGAAGGCATCCTTCCCCGGTTCGGCTCGCTCGGGCTGACTAACAAACCGCGCTTCATTAAAACATGGCTAACCCGCCGAATCGGCGGTAATTGAATCGACGACTGACTGTCTATTGGACTGAGTCCGACCCGGGCTGCGAGCTCGCGGAGTAACTTTTGGCTAGGAAGTTCGGCTGCGTGTCAGCGTCGGATGTACGCGCGCGCTGACGTTGGCTGCGTTGCTTCGGCGAATCCGAAGAGGGAAGATCAGAATTCGAAACTCCGGTCTGCGGCGATAGCGTCGGCCGGAGGATAGGGATGGATGCATGCGACCAGACTCGTTCATTAATTTTCAATCCGATACATTTTAGCAACGCTGCCTGTGAGATAAATCTGTGCCCTTCCCAGAATTTCATTTTCTTAATTGCAAAATTTATTTAACGTCTTCCTTCAACCGAATCCGTTTTAATAATGTTGTAAGGTGAGGAAGAAGAAATTAAATTATTAATCTTTGTGACATGTTTTTAGACAAACAAAATAAATTATTTTCAATATTCTTGAAATTAATTCAATAGCACAAACATAATCATACATTTTCCTCGCGTGCTAATATATTTCAAAAAAAGCTGGAACTTGTCTCCGGATTCAGTTAAAAATATCTGGTAATTTTATTCTAAGCTGTATTACGTTACATTGTTTAACCATACAAGAGTAAATGTTCGTTAAAAAATCAGCATTCTGGTAAGCTACAACGAAATTAGGTAATTTCATTCACAGAAAGATCAAGTAACGGTGTAAAACGAAACAAAAATAATATTGTTATATTTTCGTTGAATAAAGAATACTGTATATCGATTGCGTTGTTGGATTCCACTGCGAGGTGAAAAATTAATGATGTTTGTACGTTGTTTCTGACGTACCTTCTACGTAATCAAACCTCCAATGTACTGAAATTATTTAACTGTTTATTCTGTTCCGAAGATACGTTCGACAAATTGCGATGCACGCTTACGATATCAATTTTCGCGAGAGCCATTCCGTCAATAGGACGCCGGATTTATTTACGCATGGCCCCGATAACGATATCCGTTGCGTATAAATCATGCACATGAACATCCTCAATGTTACACGTGACTCGCTCGTGAGAATACGAAGGGATGCAATGAATGCATTGTCGATATCGTCCCCCTCACAAACCCCCTTATTCTTCTTTTTTCAGAGCTGGAACGAAAGAGGGGCGAGCGAGAACGCTTCCGTATCTTCCGTGGAACTACCATCGTTTAATAATGAAAGGGCAAAAATTCAAAGTCGAGCGACGGGAGTAGACGGGCTCCTCAAAATGCCCGACAGACGTCGAATGCGAAAGATCGGATGTGGATACGTATGAGGCATGAGCCGGCCCCTCTTAACGTCGCTCCGGGTTTGGAATATTCATGAGCCTGCTCGCAGCCATCGAGAGAATCCGCACAAATGTTTCCGGGTTAATATTTGAGATCTTACGTCGGTCGGATCCGCGCAGACGGCTCGGTAAGAAAAAAAAAAGAAGAAAAAAAAGGAAAAGGCTCGGAAGAACTCATCGCCTTCGCTCCCTATGAATCACGATGCCTCGATTCGAGGTTTTATCCGTAGTCCCGTTCCTTAAGGCGTCCCGCGAGGTCGATGGAGAAATGTGTTCCATCAATGTATTAATATGAAAGATCGAGCAAAGCAGTTTCCGCAGGTGTTGTTTCAAAGTTAGTCTCTTAATTCTGCGATTACAACATTTAGAATTAAGTTCAGTTCGCATACGAAAGCATCGAAAATTACCACGAGACAAATAGAGATACCCATGAAGAAAGTGACCAAAATTTAAAAAGAGATCAATTCTTAAACAACTTGTAGTCGATCCTTTTTGGAGAAAAATAGCAGCATAACGATATACACTTCGAAGTTAAATTTTATACAAATAAAAGTGAAATGCGTTCTTATGGAAACCAAGTTTGAAAATGCAAATATAACAAACATTGCAAAACAGCATTTCTCTGTTAATTGTAGCTGGAAACTTTTCTCTCACTTTCCGTTTTATATTTTTATCCCGGGAGCAATTTAACTTAAAGGCGTAATTAGCAAAGTATTTAGCATTCAAATTAATTAATAATTGTGGCAAATTGTGCTCCATAAATTCTTGATAAAAACGTATTGTTAAATCTTTTTGAAACTGAAACATTCAATGATTTTATTGGTCGCAGTACATGTATCTATAAATCGTGTCGAATCGTGTGTATCTTTGATCAGTTATTATATGAAGCTCTTTGCTGCAAAGAAGAATTTTTTTTTTGACAGTTCTGTCATTAATATCTATGCACACAATGTGAAGATTTTCTTCGTCAATTGCAATTTTTTTTCGCTACAATATAATACAAAAATTACTAAATCCACGAACGAAGAGAACGTTCTACCTTCTGCTCCATCTTTTGCGTTAAAGATCGAATCAAAAGATTCGAAACAGTTATATGATAAACGAACTAAGGACAAAATCGGGGCAAACATAATATTCTAATATTACTGCGCTATTTCCAATTTTGAGATAGTCGGCGGCTTTGATTTTCATTCCCGGCGACGTGTCCATTTCGCATTAGAAACTTGATGATGCCACGAGTATCGCGGCATCCAATTATCTCGTTACACGATCGTCGAAGAAATGCCAAAAATTTTGGCGCGCGCGGACGAGTATCTATCCCTCGATAGTATCCTGCGCGCGAAACTCCATAACTATGCAAATAATATACGACAGGATTTCGAGGTGCTCCGAAGGTGACTCCGCGCCTGGTGCGAAAACGCGCCACCGGCTTAATTGGAAACCCGAATATCGGCGAAATCCACTTAATAATATTACACGCGCGAGCGCTGGAAAATTATTGTTTTCGAATTATGTGTCGCGTGGCGAAAAGCGCGATTTACAAATTCGCGATACTGCTCGAAGGAAATTATATCATATAAAATGAAAACGCATCATTTATGCGCACCATTATTCACTACGTTTTCACTGCCGATTGTGTTCACTGTGGCTGATCTCATTGCACAATGAATTGTATTTTGTTTTGTTATTGCAAAAACGAAGAGATTCTACTGAAAGAGATTGAAAGTAAAAAGTATTAGTAATACTAATCGATATTTAGTATATACTTAACAAAAGTCAATTTTAGTTAACATCTATTATATAGCACGTTATTATAAATTTATGCATATAAAATAGCGAGAGTATTAAAAGTTATTTTATATATCATTATTATTGTTCTATAAATTTGATCGATTTTGAATTTCTCAATAATATCAATAATAATAATATATGTTAAATTCCTTAATGTTCCGCTCAATCACGCAATCCCGCACATTGGAGAGCTCGTCAAATGGATGATTAGATGGAAGATGATCTCGAAACCGGCCATTCTCGACGCATTCATATCCGTTCGTCCGATCGGACCATTCTGGAGACTGACCTACTAACGTCTGCCAATTAGGAGTAGCAGACCGCGAATTAACCCCTGGCAATTGCCGTTAATCCTAGTAATTGCGTTCACACCAATCGGTCGAACTTTTCTCGCGCCTCTCTCTCTCTCTCTCCCTCTCTCTGTTTCTTCCTTGCTTCATAAACGGCAGACGTTTCGGAGAAACTTTAATCCTGAAGCACTACACGCCAAAGTCTATTAAACTTTAAATAAAATAAACTTTAATTCATTTGAAAATTTAATCTTCAAATTAACAAAAGTTTTTTGAACACAATATAAAAAGTTTTTTGAAACGAGGTTGGAATTTGAAAATGTCTTAATATACCAAATCTCCATTGAATTAAAAGTTTGTTTTCCACAAAAGATGTTACGTTGTAGCTGCGGAAAAATGATCGCTACCATTAAAATAATTGTTTAAAATTAAATTTAAAATAGAAATCACGATAAATATCACGTTAAAAGCTATTTTGTAATACGTCTTTTAATTATTTATATTATAGAGCTACTTTTGCAGCTACATTCGCACATCTCGTTCTCGTAATAATCTTACAGGAAACTCACGGCTCTTTTTTAATAAAAAGGGAATGAGTTTCCGAGAAATTCTCGTAACCTAATGTAACGCAAAAATGAGCTTAGTGTCTAAAAGGGTTAGAACCAGCAAGGTACAGATGGAACGGATTAGAGCGGTTGGATCAAGGAAAAAATTTCCGCCACTTTAAGCGTAGCACGGTTACATAAATGCATTTGCGCTCTTACGCTAATAGAAATGAATGTTATCCTCCGCAATGACGAGGGTGAGAACGAATCTCAAAAATTTCAACGGTGGAAATAACTTCCCGACATTTCTACATACATACATTAATTCTTTACTATTTATATTTGCCATCAAATTTACATATTTACATACATTATATTCATAAAATAATTCATATATAAATATTATTATGTAGCTGAAGCTAGCAGCCAAACGTCAAGCGGTCAGGGTCGATGTCATATAGCCGTTTCCAGGGGGCACCATTCAATCAAACGATAAAAATTCCCTGGTTATGAGATTTTTAACAAACTTTGAAAAATTTCGCATAAAGTTTAGTTCATTATAATACATTATAATACATAATCAATCATTTGCGACAAGATTTGTAATTTACCAATTGTTATAAATTTTTTAAACTAATTTGTATCGTTTTTTTGCGCCTCACGCCTAAACGCAAAATACAATTTCCTCCAAATTTGGCTGGAAATATCTTTCCGTAACGTACAATTGACTGATCGATCATTCGCGAGAGGACGTGCATTTTCCTAATTGTTATAAACATTTAAAAAATTAATTCTTATCGTTTTTTACGACTCGCGCCTAAACGCAACATACAATTTCCTCCAAATTTGGCAGAAAATATCTTTCCGTAACGTACAATCGACTGATCGATCATTCGCGAGAGGACGTGCATTTTCCTAATTGTTATAAACATTTAAAAAATTAATTTGTATCTTTCTTTGCGCTTCACGCCTAAACGCAATGTACGATTTTGTTTAAATTTGGCTGGAAATATCTTTCCGTAACGCACAATCGACTGATCAATCATTTGCGAGAGAACGTGCATTTTCCTAATTGTTACAAATATTTTTTAAATTAATTTTTATCGTTTGAAGCCATGAAACCGCTACGTCCTCGTCGTCGGCTCTGGGTGCGGCAAAAAGCAGTAATGTACTTTACAAAAAAAATCGCTGCATTATTCTGGCAATCAACTATGTTTTGCAAAAATGCATTTTCATAAAAATTTCTCATATACGGTTAATTAAGTCGTTCGAGACTTCAAAAAATATTTTCGTAGAAAGAAGACAGCGTTCCTTGTATTTATTTGACTAACGTAATTAACAATTTAAAAAACCACTAAACAAGTAATAACGATCACGAATGAAAATCTCATAAGGAATTTTTAACGTTTGATTGAATGGTGTCCTCTGGAAACGTCTATATGACGTTTGGCCCTGGCTGCTCGGCGTTTGGCTGCTAGCTTCAGCTACATAATATTTGTATTCTTCTTATACATACAATTATATGTGTAATAACATAATTTTTTCTTATTATGTTTTTCTTATTATGTAAATTACTTTTTTATTATATTATAAATTAATATATTATTTAATAAATTTATAACAATGTTATATGTATAAAATATATAATAAGTGTTAAAAGTTTGTTTTATTCGTACACGTTATTTCTCATACAGTTTAAAAGAAGAAAAGAATTAGCGCTAGAAAGAATTTTTTTAATTTTCTAAAAGAGAACATTTTTTAATATTTTTTTAAAAGTAAATAGTAAATATTATTTTTAATAGTATGTATATAAATATTATTTTTAATAATAAATATTAAATTGCTAAATTATAAATAAACTAAATTATGAATTAGTATAAAATCTAAGACAGAGATCATGGTTAATCATATTTTCTTATTATATATGTATATATTTCATATTCGTTGTATTCTTCAGTTGTTATCTACTACAAAACTGTGCAATTTAAATAGTGTATATATAAAATATATAAAATCTATTTTGTATTATAAAATATATATATGTATATATATATATATATACATATATATATAACAATTTAAAATATAATTTTATATATAGTTTATAAAGAAACTATCTGAACTCCAAAATTATTATCGGATGTACTCAATTTTTGCAATTTTGTATGAAATTTTTTTATTGCTTTCGTATATATTTAACTTTTCGTGCAATTAGTGACACAGATATTCTGTCAATCGTATATTCGCGTTTCATAATAAATAATCATCTCGATATATCGAAATAACAATTTAACTAAAATTTTAATCAACAACACGTAAGTCTAACAATCCGATAAAGATCATTATTCATTCTACTTCGATCGGCTCTGATAAATTGTGATCCTATTAATTAATTTCATTATTCATCTTCCTATCAGATGCATGAAAAATGCAGCGCCGATGTAAAAATGGCTAGTTTTATTATTCCTACGATGTGTCAATGCGCTCATTTCTTATACGCGGTGCAACCAGGTACACCTGTCGCACCGCATGAAGACTCATATCACTTGCGCTACGAGACTCCAGTAGTGCAGAAAAGTTTTCGGCTCAGACATTTATTAACACATCGAAAGTGAGGAAACTGATATTCGTTTTTATATGAAATACAAACAATAGTTTACGCTGGCAATTGTTTTAAATCATCTATTTAATTAGCACAGAACGTAACTTGATAAGTTCAGGACTCTACATGCTCATAATATATTTGTTCACTATCTCTATTTACATAAACACTTTGTATATAAAATTTAAATAGTAAACATTTTTTATGAGCTCGGACATTTATTACTCAACATTTTATTAACATCTAGAGAACAAAAGATCGATACTCGTATTTTTTTTTATTGTTAATCGTAATCGAACACATAAATAAATTTTCACGTATCACATACAACGAGCAGTAAACTTTAAGTGCGTCATGATAGATCGAAGATGCTCTCGTCGTAACATTCGTCGACCTCGAAGGCAGTACGCTATGTCCGGTCATGTGTGAGAGCAACGCGCGTGTATTTGTGGCTACGGTAAATGGATAAACATCGCATTACGGAAGTCGAGCACGTAAGAGGAGAGTCTAGGCCGAGGCCGAGGAAAAGTGTGTTTGCACGTGTGTGGATTTTCTCCGACGCCACCGACATTGTAAATAAATAAATACGATCATCGATGAGTACGTTGGACACGTGTGGACGCACATGTGTGTGTATGTGTGTGTGTGTTGTGTGTCTGTGGATTCGTGCGTTTCTCAGTGCCGTAACGTCCGCGCGGCAACGCGTATTCTCTTTTTTTTTTTGTGTCGAACGGACCCGCTGTAAAATCGCACGCGCGCGATTTATCTCTCACGTGCGAGAGCTTCCGGTGCGACCTTCCATTTCGGCTTGCCGTGTCGGGCAAGACACATTGGCGCGCCAAGATAATGGAGCAGAAAAGCGGGTAATGCGGTGAGCAACGACCGAGACTTATTCCGCACGGCGTATTTCGGGACGAATCGGGGAGATCGGCCTCGGCACGGAACGACGATTGGGTCATCCTAACTTCGTTCGGACTCCCCTTTCTCCTCTTGCATATCTCGCAAAACCGGATATTTGCATAATCTACTCGGAATCTAATACGCCGTTTTTCCAGACTCGTAATATAATGGACGAATAAGTAAATTAACCATTTTTAAGCAGCATCGAACGTAATAATTTTTAATTAATAATTATTACGAGGTTGTTGGAATGTTGAAAATTCACGCTATCCAATAATCATTAAATCATCAAATATTCACAGTTTCAACTGATTTATTCTTTAACATTTAACATATACTTATTTAAAGATATCATACCGTTATTTCATAAATACTATAGTACTATGTAGTAATAATTTACGAAAATTTATAACAAATTTATCACAAATGATAACAAAAGCGCCAAATAGTATAAAATTTACTCGCAACAGACTAAATAAATGTACCAATCCACAGTCGCATTAAGTTCGAGCATTTCTGGATCAATACAACAGTTATCAGACTGGAGCAATGTGCCCGAAAGCGATCAGTTTCAACGTAACGTAGATACCGAAAATCCGAGGATTTTGGCGAAAAATGCTGGATTGTGCGGCAACCTTCCGAAACAAAGTCAGTGGTGGCATTGTTCGTACCGAACACCGTATCGCAGGATTTTATTGCACGGTACTTTTGTCGATTGGATGGACCGGGGGTATGGCCGGCGCTGTCCGAAAGTCCGCTGCAAGAGAAAGAGATAGAGGGAGAAAATGGGCACGGAACTCGCGAAACGACCAGCAATGTTACGAATTTTTGAGCAAAACGCCTGCAGCAAATCGCCGCTTCGGCTCGTGTTTTTTACAGACGCTGAAATCTGTATTGCCATTGGCATGATCTCGTCATATAGGTTTCTGTGATAAAAAAAAAAAAAAAGAGAAAAAGAGAAGAAGGAACGAGCTGCTTGGTGTGCATACGATGAATAGTCGATACAATAGCAAATTTATGCGGATTGTTTTATATAAAAACTGTAAATTCTAATTGAAAAGTAAATTTTGTAGCTTTTTGTGGGAAAAATGAGATAACGTTTCAGATAATATTATAAAAATAACTTTGTAAAATAAATTTTAATCTATTTATTAACTGCATTTAAAATATAAATTAATTAGACAATAATATATTAAATATTTTCTTTTAGAACAATATTAAACTTATATTTTAAAATAATGTTTGATTGTATGTGTACTAAGAAATATTTCTTTCTTTAAATACTCAAAATATAATCATTTCACAAAAAAAATAATTTACTTATAGATGTAAGTTTCGCGCGCAAATTTTAAATTAAAAAATTAGATTAATTTTACAAGAAATCTTTCACAGATGTAATTTCGACTCGCATATTCGATAAAGAAAGAGTTTCTCTCTCTTTCCTTTTTCTCTTTCACTCTTCGCTCTTTTTTTCCTCCTCCCTCTGTTTTTTCTCTCTCGCAAAAGAGACAGAAGGTTACATGAATAGTTAAAATCAATTTAGAAATGAAGATTGAATTTTTTGTAAATGAAACAAGTATTCTTCTATGATTGATTTTAATTATAAATGATTCTACACTTAATTCGACATAAAAAGTGCATTTTCCATGAGAAATAATATATAAATATATAATAAGAAAACACTAATTGTCATTAATTTTTCAATAATTTTCAATAATTATCAATTTGAGTATCGTTCTTATATATATTCTATTTTTTCAAGGAGTAACGTTTATTACAAGAAACAATTATCTATAATTTTCTCTTCATTGTTATCTAGACGGTTGGCTCGGCCCATTTAGAAAGTGACCAAGTGGCTTACGCTGCAGCACGGTTTAAAAATGAACGAAAAGGGATCCTTCTCTCTTTTTTACGCAAGCAACGAAGTTGAAAGAAATAATCTCGAGGATGGAGAGAAGTTTTTCTCTTAAGAGAAAAAGAACGCGCGTGCCAGTGTGCGGATACGGGGACACCCGACGACGAGCAACCTGACTGTGGCATCGCGGGCACGTGGTGTCATTCCCAGGGGCGTTAAAATTAAGCCGTGGGAAGCCTCCTGTTCCCCAAAAGGGGAAATCTTAGCGCGGCGAACCGGGCGAAATTGCGGATTATGCCGACTTTCCGCGGGTCGCGAAGCGTCGCGTCGCGTTGCGTCGCCCGCGTCTTTTCCGTTCGCATTAAAGCGGCCCGCGTTTTTGCATTGAAATTCATGGAATAATAATGCGGTGCTCGATCGCAAATGCCCGTCCCGGTATCCCGCTTATTCGGCTTAGCGGCCGCGTTGCGGAAGAAGTGATTTCCACACTGTCAAGACAATAGAAAAGTGAATAAAATTCTAAAGCATTAGAACACATATCTTTCCACGGAGATATATGTCTCTAAAAAATATCTATGGAACAGATTTAACTTAGTATATTTATTTAATGTTTGTAAAATATGTATTAAATCCACAAAACAAAATTTAAATTTATTTATTTAATTAATCTAATATATTTAATATACATGTATAATACTTTAATTATGTATGTTCTGTGTCCGCTGAATCCAATATCTTTAGTAAAGAGGCTTCTCTCCTAAATGTTAATCCGCTCGGAGATGCCGGAGCTTTAAATTCACCATTGATTCGACGTCGGTCCGTCAGACCCTCATGTATTACTTTTGGATTAATAGTCTAGAGTACCAAGTTCTCCTACCATTATACTCTGACATATCAATCTACCGCTCCGTAGCGAAGGTATTACGTTCCTACGATAAATCGTTTCGCAACTACGGATACGCGACGTTAATACCTGATGGGATCGTTAAATTTTATTACTCACTTCAGATTATTACTAAAGATGCCATTATTACCGAAGATGTTAACGGCACTAAATATCGACGATGTAATAATTTCGCTTCGTGATTGCATCACGAAATCAATAGATACGTTTTTTTATTTTAAGAGAATGATACAATTGATGTTTTTAATACAACGAAACTGGATACGTATTGCCGTTTCGCGAATGTGATATTGGATAGAGAGGAAATAACAACAACGGCAGCCTATGGAAATTAATATTAAAATGTTAATAGAGTTTATTATAATCTAGTTTCAGATACATGTCCTAAATATGCTTTATGTTAACTAATAATGATCAATATTACATCACCTGTTATTGATTTTTGTCCACTACCAACACAATCTTCTTTAATTATGCATAATATTAATGGATAAACGTAGTAATTTCAATAGCTAACCGTTTCGAGTTAGCTTTCCACTGTTAATATTAGAACTGGCGCTATCCTGTTGAACGTACAGTCGAGAAACCGCTAGATTAATGAAAACGGCTTACAAAATCGAATTACTCAAACCATCCAAAAAGCAATCGTATTTCTGGCTCTTCCGATTAAATGGATTCATTGACACGGCGATTTAATCGGATTTTCGACATATTTGACGTAGTCACGTCCTACGGTATGATTGACACTCTTTGATGTCGATAAATTTGTCATGATGATTTCATAGAGAAGGGTTACCGAAATTGAACTGTCGCGTAAGTTGTTACACACACGATTCGAAACTACTCAATCACTCGATAAAGCTTAGACGAATTGAAAAAGGCGTCTCAGCGAAATAGACAGTGCAACATAGTAATGGTATCTATTGACGTAGTCAAACTTCGTCACATAAAATGTAGCACATTTAGTTTTGCTTTACAACTAAACAAGTTCCATGAACTTGCTTATCAACGACAGTTTCATATTAAAAGTTAAAATATTTTAAAGTTCTTCCAATTATTATATCTCATTATTATATCTCTTTATACGTCTCATACAAACTCATACATACCTGTTACATTATATTCATATTTATACACATTATATATGGTAAAACTAGGATTAAATAAGTTACTTTATAAAAGTATCTGTTACAAAAAGTATCTGGTACAAAAAAATCTGTTACAAGTTATCATTACATTTATAGTTATTTAAAAAATAACGAGTTGCTTTTCCGTTATTTTTTTTCTAAGATTTATGCACATTAATTGCTTTATTAAAAAAAATCTTTTTATAACATTACTAAATTATTTTATTCTACGAAACATTCCGTTATATATGCTGCATTTATATAATAAAATGCAGTTAAGAACTTAAAACCAAAATATTTGATATTATTAATAATAATTGAAGTAATAATTTATAATATATTAATATTTGCATTTAGAATGTATTATTATATTAGAATGTATTAAAATATTATAGGATATAAATAAATATTTTTTAATTAAAAGGCTAAATTCAAACTTCGTGATAAAATCATCACAAAACTAATGGTTTTATTTTGAGCGCTTATTTTACCACTTCATTCTGTTGAACGCAAACTATATGTTTAACGAATGAGTTTGAAATATGTAGAGTAACTACAAAAATAATACTGTAAATTAGTTACAAAAAATGTAACTAAATTGAGTTACAGTTGCAGATAGAAGGAAATAAAGTTACTGAAAAATGTAATTATAATTGTAACTTTGATATAAGTTACTCTCTGGTTGTATTTAAAGCATACAAACGCTCACGATAATAGCGCGTTCCTAATACCTTCTAATCGGAGCCCTTTATTTCGGGTAGAATACAGAAACACATGGAGAAAGATGCATGAAAAAAGTCGCCTTTCCTACGCAGGAAATTGGTGCGTGTCGCGAATGGCAAGCCGGATCCCGGCAAGTCGGTTTCTCTCGTCGAACGGACGCACGCAACGGGAACGCGACGAGGAAGGATGTGTCTTGTATCGAGGTGCAGTGGATTGAGTATTCCATATTTTCCGCGCTCGGCCGACCGGAAGACCGACGCGGCGGCGGCGGCTCGCCTGTTCGCCAACCCGACCGGAAGATCCGACAAAAGCGGCTTATTGGCCGAGCGTTACTTCGACTGGCTTCCTCTCAGATGTTTCGGCGCCAAGCACATAAGTCGCTAAACCCGTACAAAGGATTATTACGATTTCTGTCGTTCCTCCGACCGATCCGGTTTCCTCTCCGATGCATCTTACGCAAATTTTTTCGGCCTCGTCCGGCCGACCTCCGGCCGTCGCCTTTGCCGGCTCGTTGATATTTCATTGCGTCAACATGGCCGGCGAGAGGAGTAATCATTCTTGCATTATTCCGAGCACGCGCCCTTTATCGAACGAACCCAGGAAATTGTTTATCGATGGTGCGGACGTCAAGCGGATAACGACTTAAAGATTACCAGCCTCCATTTATTCGCTGCCGGCCGGAGGAGATGGATTTGTTATTTAAAGTATGCTCTTGATTGGATGGCGCTGTTTTTCTTACATTAAAGCGAAATTTTATTCCGCGCGTTTAGCTGTTAATTGGTATCCGATTAATGTTGCGTACGTATACGTTTCCATATAATGAAATACAAGTCTTTAATTTGATTTTTTTTTTCAAAGTTAATCGAAATCCCGCATAGCAATAAACGTGTTAATTAACTAGGCAATTTAAATTACTTTGTAAGTGCACTGGCGAATAACCAGCCAAGGAATATTATTAGCTAATTAAATTTTTCACAAAACGGATATGTATATTCATATAAAATATAGAATATAATGTATGTGACAATAAATATATATATGTGCTTCATAGAATTTATATTGTAGACATCATATATTCATGTACACATGTTTTAAAATTAAACTTCATTAAATATTATTTATAAATGTTTAAAAATGAAAATAAAATATAAAAATAAGCATTCGTTCGAATCGTCTCATCATATCATTAAAAAGTCTTAAAATTACAAATTTGTAATTCTTTATCAGGAATTATTTTCAATTATTTTTCTATTTACAATAAATAATGTTATTTTTATAGACACATTCAGAACAGTAGCTAAGAAACAACGATTAAAAGTGCCTCTGTTTTTTTTGTCAAGATAAATTTAGATCCAATTTCTCTTAAGAGTAACACTAGATAAAAAAAGTGTCACGTAAAAATGTGTCACGTAAATGACCGAAAGCATTTAGTCAGTTAATCGCGCTACTTGATTGATACTCTAATTAAGCTTAATCGTCAAACTTTTTATTTTCAATGCTGAAACGTTTTATCATCGCTTAATATCAAACACAAGATTGCGCTATCTCGTTCGCGAAATTCGTTCTTTGTGACTTTTGGCGGATTAATTATTGGTTTTTATATCCGATTATACAGAGGAACACATACAAATCGAGCATGAAGTACCGACGATATCGAAATAGCACTCCCGTGTATAATCGAGATCCGATTATCCTCCAGTATTAATCACAATGGTCACAACCTTTCCACATAGAGAGCCATTTTGCAGTAGACCATATTTAGAGGAAGAAAATACACGACGATATTATAATGGATTACGATAAAACATGTAATGTTGTAAATACTATTATAACAATGTAATAATAATAATACAATTATAGTTGTGTAGAGCGCAAAAAGGTGATGGAAGATCATTGTCTAAAGAAAAGATTCCTAAATTCGAATCATTATCGATAACCATAAACCGTTACCGTAGACCAGGATCCAACCCTTTTAATTACAAAAAATTTTTCTGCGATGATAAGAGTGTCGAAAATTTCGAAACAAACCCAGACTTTTTATATTTCCCAAAATTAGATAGATCGCGAATGTTTGCCTTTTCAAAAAATAAATGGTGAATATTTTCCATTACAAAAAATGAATCGCGGTCCATATAAGTTTAGGAAATCTTAACCTGAAGCAATTTTGTAAGAAACAATTTATAATATGTCTTTCATTATACGCGCAAAGATTCCATTTGTCTATATTATACGTGCTTACGTATAATCGTGTGTGCCGGGAACAAAAAAGAAGACAATTGTAAGGAGGTGCAACAAAGTCTTGAACGTTCATCGCATCGTGTTTCAGCCATCGCTGACGGCTCGTTATCAGATACTCTCAAAAATCGCTCAGCGCACAGAGAGCAAGACGGCGATTCGCAATGCGCGTTGTGGTTTTGCGTGGTTGATGCTAACGGGCGCGTTAAAGCGTCCCGCGAAACGCTCGTGAAACGAGCGAGTTTCGAGCGGGATCGCCGATGTACTTTTCCGAGTTCGTCGTGAGGAGGTATCGCGGAGTTCTCACGGCCACAAAAGCTCGTAAATGTGCAGGGGAAATTGCGGTATCTGCTGGAACGACAAAGCGCTTCGCCGCCGAACAGCGGCTCCGTTTGAGAAAGCTCTTTTTTCCAGGAGGTTAATTAAGGGCGAATAATACGGGAACGCGAGCGAGAATTGACAAAGGCGCGATAGAAAGGAGAAATTGAGGGAAAACGGTGATGTAACATGGATCGATATCTGCATCAACGAGCTCGTTTTCTCTATTTTTTTTTCTTTTTCCGCTCTTCTGCTTGCCGATAATTAATAATATGTACTTTTCGTCTCTCTTACGTTCACATTGCATCGTGTTGTTGCTCTCTATTTCTTTATTCCGTTTTTAATATTATTTTAATATTTAAAATGAAAATTAAATACTTTTAGCATTCATGTAATATGTGAAATTCTAATTAAATAAAATAGCGCAATAAATATTTAATGAGAAATTTGATAGATATTATATTTTTGATGATCCTGTGAGGGTTTAATAAATGAATATTCACCGCTTATTTAATAAATATTCGCTATTCTTCTATCTCTTTCGATATGGATATTAGGTCCATATTATTCATAAATTAATACTTTGCTATGATATTATATCACGATATCATAGATATCAAATTGTAAGCATTATTAATAATTTGTTTGAATTGTATATCTTCATTAATACTGATTCACTATCAATTATATTATATAAACGAATGAATATTTGCAAATACATCCAATCCTAATGAAATATAAACTTTGTATCATAACTAATTACACGAATTGTAAAAAGAATAAAAAGTAACAACGTCTGTGAATTGCGCTATCTGAATCGTTCTTATCTCGGAGATAGGACTAACCGAGACTACGTAAACGATCGATCACATGTCGGCAACAGTGTAATTTATTCGTTCGGGTTTATGAATAACACCGCAAAATTGCCGCGTCAGCTTCATTCTTTAAATAAATAAAGAAATAAATACTGTCGATTATGCTACATACAATTTTAATCAATGTCAGTGTAACAAATAAACATTCAATTTATGTATTATATAATACATTTATATTATACTTAACATATTCTATACTATCTAAGTATTTGGCATAATACATATATCAAGGTATCTGTACTCAGTATGATCATGTATCCATTTGGCTCACTCCCCATTTCCAAATAGTTACACAACGAATTTCACAGATAACGCTAATATATCGCTCAGGAAGTCGATACGATGTATTTGTGCCAATTAACTAGTTAATATCTGCTTTCTACAGCTTGTAATCACATTTTATTCAAATTGTGCTCTTCTAAATCTAAAAATTTCAGAGATAAGTTTTTGCTTTATATAACTGTCATGTAACAATTATATCCGCAATTCACATTACTGCAGCTCTATATTCACGTTTTTTAACGTTATATTTACTTTATATTTTTAAAGCTTAGATGGGCCATATGGGATACAAAAGTACCTTAATATCTAATATCATTTTCCTGCGTCCCAGATATATCAATGCGTAAAATTCACGCAGGCTACATCGTAATCTTATTCGAGATAAAGTCGATACGGCCGTGGGCGAACGAGCGGCAGGTCCCGCGTCCCGTGGGATAGGCGCATGCCGCGGTTGCGATTTGTCGATGCCGGATTTCATTAGCAAGTTTGATTTAATTGCCGCCGCGCTAGTCCGCGCGCGAACCTTTAATTACACCTTCCATTTATAAATCATTAATTTTCCGGATCCGCGAATCCCGCCGACGACGCCGCCAGCGTGTGTCCCGGCCTCGTAACTAGGTACTCGTATAAATTACCTCTAGTTTCCTAATAAACCATGCTCTATCTGAACGCGCTTAATAACTCGAGAATCTCTTCTCATTTTGAAACAAGGCTTACGGAAGTCTAATTAATTACGGAGAAAGGGATATTTTAGAAAGACGAATTAAGTATATTTTATCTGTATGATGCTTATACAAAAGATATTTGTATGAACCTTATAGGTGCAACAGATTTTTCTGAAATATATTTTATAAACGTGAAGAAAATTATACATATGCCGAAATTAAGATAGTTCAGTCATTTTACGCCATATATAATTACAAAATATTCGTACATATCTCAAATGCTGCGTGTGTTTTCGCAAAGATTTTTATGAGCTATGGAATATTATATTATACTATTTTTTTAGCAAAGTTCTTTTACTTTTCAATTGACTAGATAAGTAATGTTGAAGAAAGAAATGTTTTTTTCCACACTATTTTCCAAAATGCTTTCAAATTGCTTCAAAACTTCAATATTTTCCCCGACCAGCGTAACTACCTAACTTAAATCTTATCGAATAGTTTTGAAAAGCAGAGTGAAAAAAACAGATTTTCTCCTTTAATATTTCTTAAGCATCCTCCAAATGAAAGATGTGCTGCTAGAAAAATGATATGGCTTTGCATTGGTGATTATTTAAGCACTTTGTGACCTAATTACAAATTAGAATAAAATTAAAGACAAGTAATAGAGATTAAAAAAATAATAGAGAATAAGTAATAATAATAGTAAAAATAAACTAAAAATAAGTAATAATAATAGTATAAATAAAAAAGTAATAGATAATAAAGAAGCAACTTCTTATTAATACAATAAGTATAGTGCATCTCCTCCGGGTGTTCACATTATGTTGTCGATCTCTCATATTCGTCTAATTTTCACAATATAAAATTACCATAACGGCGACGAGCGCGAAAGAATGAAAAACGTGATGTATAGCACGAAGCATGTAACCTCCTTTAATCCTCATCCTGACTGATCTTTTTACACGACAGCACCAATGTATCTTAATGCCAGCGTTAAATATTAATGCTCGATTCTTTACACACTCTCCATCCCCGCGTTGAAATTATGGCGACTCACATCATGTACGAGCGCAAAAGACTGCCTTGCTCAAACTCTTCTCACCGACACCCTTCCGCCCTTTCCATTATCGGTTCTCATCGAACGCTCAGCGATGTCGGCAGTGCCTATTCGACTTTTCTTTCATGCCACGCGATTGGCTCCGCGCTTGTCGATAGATTAAAACTGCAATCGCGCGTTGCGCCAAGAAGGAAAAGGGGGTGAAGGAGACCGAATCAAGATTAGATGGAGGTGGAGAGATCGCGGCGTCTTTGGATCGTCTTCTTTGATCGACGTTGATCCGATCGGGATCGGTCCCGGAATCTACGGGGGATGATACGGGGATGATAGCCGACAAGAGCGACGGGTACTGATTTGCCCCGCGCGTTTCCAATTTCTTCCCACCGATTTAAAGGAAGACGCTGCTCGAGTACCTAACGAGCGATCCTTCCGAGCGGTTGACTCGGCGGCTCTCGCGAGATTAAAATTGCTCGCTCGATTCCTTCCGCCCGAATCGATGGAGATGTAAGAGACTTTATATATAATAGATGACTGGACGCTTTTTAGAAAAAAAAAATCCCCAATTACTTTTACAACTCTTTAGGGTTTCGTGTGCAACCTTCTTACTAATCTTTATAATATTTTTACTTTTTTCTTTTTGATTAAGAAATCTTTTAATCAAATCTTATCATAATCTTTTTTATAGTAAAGTTCGATTTTTCTGGAATATTTATCGTATTTTATAAAATTGTGTATGTAGAATAATTAATATAGTTTTCAAAATAAGACTTGAAAGCTTTTATTGATCATAAAAAAAAATGCTAAAGAAATTCAAAATCTATGTACATATATATTAACAAATTTAATTGTCAAATTATCACATATAATACATTTATACATATTATTTATTGCATATTAATATGATACATGTACATATATTATGTTGTTTGATAATTTACTTGTACGTATAACAAAAAGAAATGTTTTTTTTTATAATAAATAGTAATTCCGAGATTTAGACATTATTGAAAGATAGGCGCTCTGCGATAATGCTTTATGAGCGAAATCTTATACAAGCGCTGCGTGACGTTAGTCGGTTGCGTGAACCGTCGGGGATCGATAGCTCAAATAATAAGCCGTTCGGCGAAACAATTAGAGCATCGATTACGTCGGCGCGCCCATTTGGCTCGTCTTCAATTCTCTTCGAGTTAATCCCTGATAACAGAAGGTGCTCATCAAATCGGTATCGACAGAGACATTTAAGGGATAACGAGCCGAACCATCGAGAGTTGAGAGGCGCCGTATCGAAGATACTCACGATAGATCAAAATTGCTCATAGTGCATAACGATCCTCGTAAATTATTAAACCACAATCCCACGACCGCACACCTGGCAAACTTCTTATTATCTTTCATTACAAAAATTCTATACGAAGACAATATACATGATGAACAATAAAAAAAGAAACTTTAAATCTACATGTAACAATTTAGTGAAACAGATTAAATTAATTATCACTGAAAAAGTATTTCCTAATCATTTTTGGATTTTTCAGAAGCTTTATTCAAAATTCCACTTAAAATGAATTTTTAGTATTTAGTAATAGTAAAAATTGCTCTCATTTCTTCGCACCTTGTTTCTCTTAAGAAAATAAACGACTGAATTTCGCGTCAAACGATATTCCTAAATTATCTTTAATCGATTCTGTGAATCGGACCCAAAGAGCTTAGAACGATGAGACGGCGTCATCGTTTTGTTTATTCGAATTTCAGATGGAAAAGAGAAAGCCAGTAACAGCACACAGTCCACCTTTGCCTCTAATTTCTTCGTCCCCGTGGGCCGCTATCAAGTGATTTATAGCGAGGTCAAATGATACTTGGCAGAAGCTTTGAGACTCCGTTTCTCTTTCGCGTTCTGTTATTTCTCTTCCATTTCTCTTCTACCTTCCTTTCTCTCTCCTCGCGCGCGTCTCTATGCTCAATTGGCATTTAATTTTTAATGCTCCCCTAAGGTGCTCCCCTTCATTTGAATTCCATACCCCTTAATCAAGAAACTTAATCTCAAAATTATAACTACCATTGCTACAAACATTTTTGTCCCTGGTGAAATTTTCATGTGACATATTCACAGTTTAAAGGCCAAATTTTAAAAACCAAAAACAAAAATTTGTACGTAGAATAATATGAGAATACAATATTCTATTCTAAATCGATTGTCGAGTTATCTATTTGTTGGGCGAACAATAAGATTTTCCCGGGTACAACTTCACTTCTGTTTATGCGTTCGCTTATCTTACCTCTTACACGTCACTTCACGTTGTGTGCTTGTGATGCAAAGGGGTGCAAAATCGATATCCCTCTCGGGCGAGATTATCTCGGGCGATAATTCGACTCTCGAATTTCATTATTCGTTTTGGAATAATGTTGATTTCTTTTTCGGAAGATCTGTAATAATCACTACAACGAATCCATCGATGCTATCACAAACATAAATCGCGAAGAAAATATGATTCTTACACAAAATATTTTAAACAAAAAGCAAAAAAATTGATCAAACTTTCGAGCTCCAATTAAATCTAATTATTTTAGACAAAGTATTTTCGTTTTTGAATTATTCCTTTGTCACTAAAAATTCTTTAGTAATTATAAAATTATATCTATAACACACACACATACACACACACTCTCTCTCTGTCTCTCTCAATTTGTGCAATCATAAAATGCACAACTTCTTTCAATTCACGCGTAAATTTTTCAGAAAACTAACCACTTACCAACACTGAAAAGTTACAAAGTCATAATTGCGTGCGAAATTGTTGAGCCTATCGATCCATCGAATATTCGTTTGCAAGAGACGGCACGCAATTTCGTCGCGAACTACCCTTGTAAATTGAAATATAACAATGCCTGTTGTCGGATCAATTAAAATATAAATTGGACAAAGTTCGTGAATCACTCACCCCATGTGTCACGAGGAAAAAAAACGAGACTGTCGCCCTCGGAAATCTGTTTTACGAAGTCCGGATAATTATTAGAGCGATGGAAAAACCAACTTTTTCACGTCGCAAAAATTTTTCCGATTTTTCAAATAGTCACAAATGCATTCAATACGCCGGTAAAAATAACTCTTTCTCTGAATAAGCCATACTGGATATATTGATATATTGAATACAATTGTTTACCAGAAATTCATTATTTGAAAAGAAGACAGCAGAAAAACTGAACAATCATTGGTAAGTATATAATTTATACATATTCTTTAACAGAAATGTTTTAATAAAGTAAAATTATTAGTTCTTAATACACGTATAACAGTCATTTAATTTTAAATGCATTTTAAGCATTTATTTCACTGTTAATTGCCGATTTCGTACTGTTAAATAAAAAAATAAATATTTATAATATCTAAAAAATTACGTACAAGAAAAGAAAGAAAGAGAGAAAAGAAAGCATCAAATCCTTTGCAAAAAAACAAATTAACTGAACATATCTATTCGTGGTTTATGAACTCATCTACCTTATAATGCCGATTGTGCAAAATCTACGAAAGCGTCGTAACGAAACGGAGGAAACGCGTGTTTCCGGATAACTAACGTTACACAAATCGAATGAGACGAGTTTCAAGGATGACCGCGAGTACAATCGCGGCACGTGATGCAAAACGGTGTCCAAAACTCGCGGGAGGGAGGGCGGGAGGGGGCAAATGGCCGAATGCCAGGAGGAAAGATGGGTAGAGGTTGGCGAACGTCCTTCGACCAGCTCGACTGTATGCCGTCGCCGTCGCCTTTACGAATGCCATTAAATTCGCCGCCGCCGCCGTCGCGAACTTTTCCAACTTTTGGGATAATGGAACCGCGTGCCGGCGCGCAGCCGCGCGTGCTCGCGGTAATTTCGCGCTTATTCGGCTTTATTACCGTCGCGGCAATTATTGAAAAGTTTTCGCGCGCATCAAGACCTTACCGGACCCCCCCTCCCCCCGACTGTCTTACCACTTTGTGCGCGGATGAATTCACCGTGGAGCTTCCAACTTAAACGTTTCTTTATTAGGCACGACTTGTCTCAACCTTCTGGAAAACTCGGCTTTCATAATATTAAAGGCGCTCTTCATAATTGTGCATTTACATATTTCCGGCAAAAAATTTTAATTAAAGCAAAAAAGTGAGCAGCCTGAAAACTTTATAGGCATACGAGCGATAATAAGCGAAATTAAAACCGATAATACAAATAACACAATTAAGCGAGGAAGAACGCCGGGCAAATAATCGGCGCGTAGTTTGGCATAAGCTGGAAACTGTAAAAATTTACTCAAACATTATATTAAACGCCACAGGAACCGTCTCGATCGCAAACTTAATTGTGTTATTCATTAATTATATGTAAACGTGTGGCTGAAATTATTGTCGGCGCACCCATACGCTTTAAATGAGCGAAAAAATAGGTAAGGGGAAGTATATCCGTTTCTTTATCAGCATAATTCTGGAAACACGTAGCGTTAAACGTGGTCGAGAAACGGACGTTCTATCGCGGGACATATCGTGTAATTTCAATTTAAGCAACGTGTGTTTCGTGACGTGAATTCTCTCACGAGTTCTCTACCGGGTTCCAAGCGTGCCAAGTGGATGATCGTTGCGAAATCGCGAGTGCAACGCTCGAAATTACCCCCGAAGGAGGTGAACACAGCTGGTCCGGTCCGGGGCGAATCTAAAACGGCGTCGCGGCGCCGTGCGCACACGGCGAACGGGTAATCAAATTAAACTCGTGGAGCGGGGAGAGCATAAAGAAAGCCGTAAATGTACGATGCATAAATTAGCATCGTGCGCCGCGGCGAGGCGAGCACCGCTACGACTCCTAAATGCAACATTACATACCCGGGCTCGCGCTACAAATTGCCGGCTTACGCCCTTTCCATAAATTAAGGGTAAAATGATAACGACGCGGCCCGGGCTGTCGATCGCGATAATCGCGCGGGAAAAGTCCCGGGGTCCACCGATAAACCCCCCGATATTGGCGTGCAATATCCCTCCCTCTCGCTCTCTCTCTCTCTCTCTCCTCCTCGTCGCCTCGCTGCGAAAACGCGCGATTCGATTTTCGCAACGTGCGTCGCGGCCGGATTATGGAAACATTCTGGCGCGCACGGCCCGATCGAGGAAGATTTATCGCGATTGTAACACGCGGCTGTCAAAAGCTATTTTCGTCCCGCTCACTCGTTCTCTCTTTCCCTTTCTCCCTCTCTCTTTCTCTAACACACCCTTGCCTCTCTCCCTCTAACGTTGCACTCACATGCCATAAGTCATGTGTGTACGCCCTCTTTTTTTTCAACCTGGTACTTGTTGGGCAATTTAACATTCCTACGGTCCACAAGTTTCCCAATAAACTATGAATAAACATTAGATTTATGGACATTTTATATTATTACATAAATACCATATATATTCGTGTGGTTATTGGAACGGTAGATCAGTGTCCAGTATATTTCCAATATTTCGGGATGTTGAATTCATAAAGGAAATGGATTTTTGAATGTTTACAAATAAAATGTTTAATCTTTTAATATTAGTTAATATATCGAATAAGAGGTAGAAAAAAAGGGAGCTTTTAAATTTGAATTTATGTTATCCGCGAGTACACAGATTATGCATTCAATATAGCACAAATTTTTAAAACGCATCGTTCTTCTAGCTAACACTTTATCCGCAAGTATTCTCAGTTATTGGAAAACGTTGCGCGTTAAAGAACAAATTGTTTCAATTTGCATATTTCGAACAATCGTAAGATACAGATAGCACCGCAATAGTTTTTTGCAAGCTATGTTTTTAAATAATAAAAAAACCAATATGTTTCCACCAAGAACGTTAAAGAAAAATAAATTTTGTAGCAAATAACTTAATCACTAAATTCCCGTTTCCCAATAACGGTACAAACGAATAATTTGTAGCCGAAGCAGGTGTCTTAAGCGCGCAAAATGTCGATTCGTTTTACATGGTCGTCGGACTTGCTTAGTTTCAGTTATAAAATGCAGTTTCATTTAATATAAAAAAGATTTTTTATCTTAAATTTGCATTAATCGTTCGTGAACAGAGCAGATTTTCTCTGACAGGTTACTCTTGTTGCAATAAATAAATCTGTACAGATAGACGTGTTACACGAAAAGCTTTTGAATAATTCGTAATCCTTAATTTATACATCTTCGTAATCGATTTTAATATAAAAAATATGTAAAAATGAGAACAATGTGATTGTGATAATCAAACATTTTGGATTTACTTAATCCTTTCATATATCGCATAAAATTGTTAATAAATAATAGTTATAAATTACATTATTAAAAAATGGAAATATTTATTCTAATTAGAGATGTGCAAATCAAAGTTTTTTTTTTAATACCGAATCAAATTGTTGGAGTAAGCTTTTTAATTAATAAACATAATTATTAAATTTAGATATATAGAGAGATAATAAAAAAAGAATTAAGAAAAATTGTACTGATTATATAATATAAACTTACTCCAAATACGATTTCTCATAAGGTTGTCAATATTCATGATTCGTATTCGACCTCTATAGATTCGACATTTTCGAATAATTTTAAATCATTTAAATTATTGCAATTATTTTGATTAAACTATAAAATGTACGTATCTCAAAAAGCTGGGGAATTAATTATGGAAATGTATGTCGCGCAAAATGTAGAGGTTGCTACTGCAGTATGATATTGCATTAAGTTTGACGTTGTTTATGACAGCTTTTTGCGATCGATCGATTCTTCGTCATATCGTTATTACTAAACGACGTTTCGCGAAGGAGATACTCGGCCAACTCGCGCAGGAGAGGTCGAAGAGAATTCTCCGGCGAATTCACGATGGCTCGGAAATTGGCCAATCTTTGGCCGTGCAGGCGGGCAAAATCTCTGTGTGGCAGTACTGAGATTGCTAGAGCGCGGTTTTTCTCCGAGCTTAACGGTCCACGTATCACGATTGGCTGCTACGTTCGAGCTTTTCGACCGAACATACGATCAACATGAATTCTCTCTCTCTCTCTGTCTGTCTCTATCTCTCCTTTATCAGTCCCTTGTCTCCGACTCGGCTCTGCAATTTCAAATGCGAATAGCAAATAGATTACCGTTGTTGCGAATCCACTGGATATTTTGCGATTTTGTGTCGCTCCGCCAAGGAACGAGTTCTTCCCTCAAATTGACCTGAATTATGTGAAAATCTATCTCGACAGTCACAAGATTAAATTACGCGGATTAAACCGTTTATTTTTCGATTGTCTATAATCGTATAAGAACAATCCGTTCAATGAGCAATGAATCTAGATTTTTCTAGATTTTTTATAATAAAAGATAAACTTGAATAGAAATTTTAACGAAGAAATAAAAAAAGTCTGAAAGATATAAACTGTAAAGTTACAATTTCTCCTATAATAGCGAAATAATGTTACAATAATTAAACACATTGCACTAAATCTACTTAACGAATCATTCGGCTTAGCATTTAGATGTTAACAATTAATGTTAATGATAATATTATATAGTAAAATCGATAAAGAGATATTTATATAAATGCATAACGTTGATTGTTTATTGCTTTTGAATTATAATGGTAAACGAGTAGCAGAGTGCGTTCCCACTTTTTACATAAACATTTCTAAGATGTTACGGTTACGTCAAGACAATACAAGATACTTCGAACTGGCGCTTAGTTGCTTTTGCATTGTCCATTTGGCACAACAGCACAGCTATTGGCGAGCTCGTTGAAAAACGAGCTTCCTCTTCGTGGAAACTGAAGATCGACGTTGCACGTTTCGCGGTGACACATCACGATGCCGGACGCACGGCCGTACATATATACGCATTCCGTAATCTGACCCAAATCTCGAACGAGTACGCGAAGAGCCGTGCTGTCGCAGATGTCGGTCTCATCTGCCAAATGAAGCGCAACGGAGGGCGCCAGTCGAGAGATCGTCGCGATTCACGCGAGCGATGACTCGCGCAAAACGCCGCTTACGCGCGCGTAAAAGCGCCGACGCGTGAATTGAGAACAATACAGATAAATCTATGAATCGTTTAAATAATATATTATCGCACGCGCGATATCTATCAACGTTTCAGTATCTCGCGCACTTGTTTTTTGCTCGTAATTTACCTTACAACAGAATGTATTGTAATTTAAAATGTAAATAAAAGTTGCCAATATTAGCGTAGGCCTTTTATAACGAAACTAATTTAGCTCTTCGAAAACTAAATGTTAAACTGTAGTAATATTAGATAACATAATCACGATAAAACATGATCTGCTTGGATAAATATATTTAAAAAATAAAAATTGATATTTTTTATATATTTATAGCCTTTTTCTAGATTAAATTTATTAAAAACAAATCTAATCTAATCTATATATAGTCTACTATTGCTTTTTGCGGAATAGCATAAGATATATAACAGATTCTGTTATGACAAACATGTAATCGACAAAAAAATGTTTTACATCGAAGTGAAAGGTTTCTAGGAAACCTCTCTTTTTTCCATCTGCAATTCTCACTTGCAATTGCTTGCTGTTACCAGGTAAAAATCATGTTACGTGCGGCACGCAATTAAATATGTTTTAAACGGACCTGGATATTAACGGAATAAATCGAGCTCCTGATAAGCACCCCTCGTGTGGCGCGGGGTAACAAAAACTTCAGTCAGTCATAAATCAATCGCCGGCGCGATTTAATTTGCTGGCGGCGCGCCAGCCGAACGACGAACGGAATCCTGGGGCCGGGCGATTTCTTCATCCTTCTTTCATATACCTGCCGACAGAATCTTTTATCCGGCACTTCGTCATAAGGCTCACCGCCGGGAAATCCGGATAAGGCGCATCATCGTCGGAATAATCGATTAGTATCGCGACAGCCGGCGCCGCGTGTAAGTCGACGACGACGCGAAATACGGCATTCCCCTAACGACCTAAATTTAGTATCTCGAGAACGACGCTGTCAATGTCATCCTGAAATTTACGGATGATATTTCGTAAATACCGCTCCGTATAATTTCGCTGAACTCAATTTTCCACGTTCTTCAAGTTTTCGATAATTTAAGAGTGAACGTCATAAGAGTATTAGTGCACTTGATATCACTATCTTATTAGATTATTATAAAATTATTTTGCCAGAAGTATAAAAAATAAAAAGGCATTTCCTTAACAGAAGTTATGAAAAATATTCAAAATTCGATCAAAGAAATAATTCTCGTGCCAAATAATTTTCGATATCGGTAATATCAGTAAATTCAAGAAACATGTCTATTTTATTCTCGTCCGAAATACGAGCTTATTAAGCTTGAAGTCGAGATTGAGGGCATAGTAATGAACATTTCTTATGAATGTCAGTGAAATAGAAGCTTGTTATGTTCCGCACGTTTATATTGCTATTCTGATCCTCGGAATATTGATCATGCTGATTACGTTAATTTTTATGAAGCGCCTCGCGCATCGTTACTTTGGGATATCGTTATCGCGGGCGAATATTCATCTCCTTCCCCTCCCCCGGGCCATTATAGCGCCTTTGCATTAACACCGCTGCTAATTACGCGCGCGTGGCGTTATTAAAATTGCCGCAATTACCACGAGCGTTCGTAAAAATACCGCGTTCAGTGCCGGATAAAGCGTCATTCAAGACAGTATTTCAGGATTAACGCGGGGCAGTCGCCGCGAACAACAAAAGCGCGGTCACGACGGAAGAGATATCGCGTTTAACAGCCACTCTCCACCACCAAGCCACCGCCGAGTCTCCGAGAGGCTCAATAAAAAAATATCACTCGGAGCTACTCGCTCCACGCTGATATCGATCGGCCTCGGAATTAACCGCATATATATCGAGAGAGGAAGGGAAAAAGGGGAGGGAGGGAGAGAGATAGAGCAGAGGGTTACTAGATATGTGTGACATCGATTTTAGTCGCTATATTTGTAAAACCTGCGAGCTTTTTATTTAAAAAAATGTAAAAAAGAACGATAGAAAAACATGATAATTAAAAATTTCAGTATAAAAATTAGGGATTACAGAATTAATTTCATAAAATGTTTAATCAAGCGTAATAAACGAACGCCGTCTGACGACTTGCAATTCAAATTTTATCGATTTCCAGCGAGATATTTCGTCACATACTTTACGTTTCTGTGACGGCCGGATAAATGACGTGAAAAAGGCAGGTTCCGCTTTAAGGGAGGCGAGGAGTCGCCCACGGCACCGGGCCAGTGAGAACATGAAGGGCGGCTGGCTCTTGCTCGTGTCTCGAGAACGCAACCAGGTCGACAAGAGAAAGAGGAAAGGGGAAATGTACAAGAGGATCGCAGAAAAAATATTACGTAACCGCAAATAACAGATTGAAAAAAATTCTTCAGTTTCAAACGAGATAAAATTATTATTATATTATTATATTGTATTATTATATTAGAATTATTATTATAACTGTAATAATTATACTGAAATATTAAAATTAAAGAGTTTTACATTAAATATAAATTTCTTACCGAAATGACAAAAGAAATCCAAAGATATATTGACTAAAGCGATTAAAACTTTAAAAAATATTACAAGAGTAAAAATCTAATGCGTATCAATTACAATAAATCTATTTCATCAAATATGATATAACTCTATATATACTCTTATAAAAATGTAATTCTGTGGGGGCCAGTATTAAACTTGGCCAGTAATTATAACTTATTTTGGAAATTACAACTACTAACAACAGTGATTTAATACTTAAAATAGATATTAAATTTTATAAAGGTACTCACATCTCAATAGTTTTAATAACTAATTCAACGTCATTATATACATACGAAAACAAATATTGTATTACAATTACTGTAAAAAAGAGAAAGAGAGAGAAATGTCTCTAGTTCCGGATATTTTTTAAAATACTTAAAAATGAAACGCTACATTACTTTTTCTTCTTTATGACACAGAGTTCACAGTCGCAATTGTTTCGACATAAGTGCATAAAGATGTGCGTTTAAAGAAACATCGTGAGAAATTGTGACAATGCCATCAAATGAATCGCCATAATCTAACTCCCGGCAACTACTCGTTTATTCAAAAAGCGCTGGAGCGCAAAGTTTTATAACGCGCCCGCAAACATTCCGCGCACACAAATTCGTCGCGAGTGCGTCACGTGTAAAAAGAGCCTCTGTCTTATAGCGCATCTATCATAAAAACTTACGGAAACACCTGGTCTCACCGAAAACGGAGCAAACGGAACATGATACAACTTATAAGAGACGCGCGTGTGTGTATGTATGTGGAAAACCACGTCGGGGCAGGCGATCACTTTGGCGATATTCACGTTAACGCCGGTAAATTGTCGGTTCCTCGCGAGACAGAAATCGACGTCCGGTCGAAGAATTAATCTCGTTTTCCTGGAAAAACGTGAGCGAGAGCCTACGATAATAGGAATGACGGCCGACCCACTTTACTTCAATGGTCCCGCGCCACGCTCGTACTTAATATCGGCGATAAATAAGCATTACGTCGCCGCACTCTTTACGGAAAGGCACAATCCGCGCGTCGGCCGGCCTTCATCAGCTTTAAGGTGCGCGTTACCTTCGAAACGGCTGTCGCATGCCATCGCATTATTTTGCCTTCTTTCCTGCTTAGTAAGATCGACACAAAGCTCTGAGAAATTTATCATGGTCGAGATCATGGATAGTTCGATGAAATATTGATGTCGAAAGAGATAAAAGCAACTTCTGCTTTTGCACAGACGATCCGTTATCCATCTCCTTAAAAAAATTATCGCGTCCTATAGGATAAATTTTTCATGAAAAAAATTCATAACTTTTATTATATCCTTTATGCAACTATGTTTAAAGGATTATTGATTATTTTATATGTGACCCATCATTTTTTTGTTCATGTTAATCCGAAAAGTCACCCCATTTTTTTACATAAATGTATACTTACATAAATGTACCCATAAACCGTTACCTAGGGTTGTTATTTACACCCCAGTTGAAAAGTTTTTAACTACACATAAATTTTTATGCTTTATTAATATCTAATAATGGCGTTGTGTATATAGATTTAATCAATATAGTAAAAAAAGAAAAAACAAAATATTTAAAAAACGAAAAAAGTACATAAATAGTTTATTATAACAATATTTCTAAAAAAATTAAAAAATTTTTGTTTTGCTAAATTATATAAAAATTCAGCTAGTTATAAATCTAAAAATAATTGAGGTTTTCAAAATTATGCAAGCTGATTGCTAAAATATCAAAATTTCAGCAATCTAACTTGAGCGTCTTACATCCAACAAAATTATCATTTCTGTCTAACAAAATTTGTTTAGATATTACAACACACAAAATTGTTTTTATTATGTAGGTAACAAAAATATTATAAATATTTGTAATTTATATATTTTCGGTGGTAAAAAATCATTATTTAAATAATAAAAATATATCTTTAACAGATTTCGTGTCGTAATGGATCAATTTTAAGTCGGCACGGATTTCCTTTCACAAAGTGCAGTTCTGAATAATGTATATCACTTATCTGGCCCGTAATAATACGATTTTGCTCTATCGCGCGACATATTATCCGTTACGCGATACACTGCGATAAACAGCCATCTCTCACTACATAAATTATACCCGATTACAGCTTCTACAACGTAATTCTTCGATGTAAGTGTGCTTGTCAGCAAAACCTAACTACTCGTAACGTCGTAAATGCAAAAGCCATCTATAGAAGAATACTAATACATTTGAGATTCGTAGTGTACTAGGTAGACTAAAAACTCCAATAGAGAGTTTAACAAATATTTTTATGTGTCTGTGTGTTCATTAGTAATAAATCACTGATTCTGTAGAATACATTAAATTTTTAAAGATTTGATGTGTTTTCTAAGAGAGTTTAAAAATTTACATAAAGAGATAAAAAATATAAATTAGAAAATCTTTCTTCCTCTTTCTTTTGTATTTTACATACAATATATTATATTATAACAATATATAAATTCTTGTTTATCTACAGTAATAATATATTGTACAGACGAAGGTTGTAGAATAAATTTTATTCATATAAAAAGAACAGGCCTCGCAAAACTTTACATACGTAATAAATTATGTATGAATAGTGGCGTCGTCAAAATGAGTAATTTTAGTTGGAGATTAATAATGCTGATAACAAAAATTATCTAAAATATAATGCACAAGGTCTGCGACGCGAGTGGCGGAAACATCAAGCATTGCAGTATTTTAACACAGCTTAATCATGTTGATCGTCGCATGACGTGCCGGTTCGTCATAAGTTTATTCTTTCTATCGTGCTGCGAAACGATTTAAATCCGCTTCAGACGAGTTACCCCCTTCGTCGAAAAGGTACACAACACATTCGTTCGGTTTGTAGTTTGCGAAATGCGAGAAAAAGCAAAGACCATTCTACTGATAAACTGATTAAGCGATCGCTTAGTGCAAATTGTCTTTCAAAATTGTGACTATCTCTTTCTTTTAAAAAAGTGTATATACTATTCTTTCATTTGGATACGCGTTATATCTCAAATGCAAAGCTTTAAAATTTATGCAAAATTTTTAATTACGTTTTTATAATAAAATCATTCATGTGACCTCTCGTACATTTATATATCAACTTTTTTTTCATAAATAATTTCAATTACTGTTACCGTAAAAAGAAAAATGTTGATTTTTTTAAAAGGCGAAGAGACATAAAAGATTTACGACTGTCATTTAAACTACATAAGGTATTTAAGTAATGTAGAATTTAAGCTGCTGAAAAAAGACGAGTTTCCCTTTGTCAGAGGGCATCGTACTTTTGCAACTTCAAACAGAGATCCACTTTAGATCGTCGACAACAAAACTCCCGACTGCTAACTATCCAACGTTTCTGGTGAGCTCTTTAGGTACTCGTACCTTTATTTCGCGCGCGATTAAGGACACTCCGCTAACTTTTAACAATCATCCAGACTGCTTCTTCCTTGGGTTTTAAGAACTTATACAAACGTCGGACGAGCGCTTCCGGAAGTGGAACGCCTCATCGAAGACTGACTTCACTCGGGATCCTCCATGGAATGGCGAAAAAGCGCGCAAAACTGTTAGATCAAAAGCGAGACGTAAACTACTTCGTAATCCGTACTTTTCCTCTACCTTGTGACAAAAGCAGGTATATACGTACTTTTCACAGCAAAATATGAAGGATGTAAAAGGAGTCTAATGAAAGATGACAAAGTACACGTAAATCAAAAGTTAGCACAAACTCCGTAGGGATTTCTTAAAAACAAGAGAAAGGTTTTGCGCCAAAGCACTATAAAATTAATATATTCGTCTATTTAAAGCTTCGACTTGAAAGATGATCTTTTTTTAATTGCAAACAATCGCAATCAAAATATGTTGAATTAATTAAAGCCGAGGATAGTCTTTTAACTTCTAAAACATCAACGAAATATAGATGTCTCTTATTTTAAACTACAATTTGTCTAAAGCTTATTAACATAGAGAAGCTTTCGCAAAAGCGCTTACTTCTGCTAAAATAATAAAGCCTATTTAAATCTCAATGAAAACTAAGAATAATTTCATTATTTATTTGAATTATTCAATTTCAAAGTCGCTTTCTTTAATAAGCATTTTATCTGTCTATACACATAATCCAAAAATGTTTTGTTTCGACAGTTCTGTTAAAAAGTAATTAATTTTGAATTTGATATAAATATTAATTTATATATACAATAATTATTATGCATATAATTTATTTATAATTATTATAATTTAAAATATTAATATTATATAATATAATAATATTATTATTATTATTGAAAACATTACAATTTCAAAATGTTTGATTGTCACGTAGACATATAAATACTAACAACTCAAGTATTATTTATGCCAATAAACAACGGTCATCCGGTGTTTGTTTAATGGGGCATGAGGTATTAAAGACATTTTTATAATTGACACCTAATTGACTGTTCGCTCATTTATCATCTAAATAACATAATAAATTTGATTTGTTCATTTTCATACTGTTTTATAATATTTAATATCTTCGTACACATTTTATATTCAATAAAGTCATTGAATTTACGTTCTCTGGTTGTTTCTTTATAGAAAAGTAAATCCATAGTTTCATAGTAAAACTACTTTATGGTAAATAAAGGAAGAATTAAGAGGATTGGGGGAGCAAATGCATAGCGGTGTTATTCCAGTGAGATTCTAGCAATCCAAATCGCCGACGGTCTTGCCCCGATGTTCTGCGAGGTGGGCACGCGCGGTGGACGAACCGGACGATCTGATTATCACGAGAATGACGATAGAACTGTGGCGAACGCACCCATGCCGTGATACCACCCATGATCGGCTGTAGGCAACATTCGTTTGCGTTCTCAACGGACGACTTTAGCTGTTGCGAATTCTAGAATCTCATCCCGTTTCCGATTTAATACTTTTCTTTTCAGATTTGTAAAGCAGTATTATTTAATTATTAGGGTTTTGTAATCATACCTCGCATTACGCATATTAAAATTTTATATCTGCGAAAAATTCAACGTTATACACCGGATACTCAATGGTTCTAAAAATACTCGGGCTTGTCTATCACTCGCACGAGTACCAGTCCACAGATCGCAATAAAGCAATTGCTCTTCTTTAATCTCTTCGTCTTACTCCGCAGCGCGCGGAAGCGATATAACAATCTTACGCAAAGGAAGCTACGGTGTCTTCATGCCGAGGTCGTACCGGACGCAATTTAACAAATACCCGATGCAGACGATGCAGATGTGTATCACGCGCAAACCCAGGCCGTGGAGCCCGAGGTCCATAAAACGCGATGGACCCCACCCGATGCACTCGGGCTCGATCGAGCGTATCCTGGGCATTATTGCGATCGTCGTGGCGCGTCGAACACGACGCTCGCTGACCCTTCTCGTCTCGCATCCGAAGATGTTCTTCCTGGCGATCACACTTGTCTCGGTGTGAATTCACACGGCTCATGCGCGAATACGGCATGCCGATATAAATTCGCACTTTCTGTTAATCAGCTACAAGACGGAATTTAAGGATGTGTGTGTCGCATTTTAAAGTGTTATCAAAATTTTTTTAATTTTATAAATATTTCTATTATTAGTTAAAAAATTTTTTTTTAATATCTGTGCAAAAATTTGAACATAATTCTCTTGAGAAAGCAGCATTGCGAATTAAATCAAATTTCTTACATATGCTGATGAGATTTCAACAAACATTCGTGTAAAAGTTTATTTGAATTCACTTATCCATTTAAAAATTAATTACCTACAATTGAACCAAAATTGTCGTTTTCGATACGCCAAATTTTTTTCACTGTTTCCTTCTTCGTAGTTAGTCAAAATTCAGATCATTACAATCACAATTCCTTTGTCATTGGTACGAAAGAAAAAGAATAAACTTAAGATGCCTGGAGCTTTTAAATTTCAATAATTTTCAGCTGGTATTGCAAGGCCAAAAAACCCTTAAAAGATTTCACAGACAGAATTACGAACTACTTTAGATACTGTCGCCGTCGTAAAGTTTCCTTTAAGGAGAGTAAAAAGTCCATCTGACGTGAACGCGTAATCTTATTCAGAGATCATTATATCTAATGCATATATTCCATCAGTATACGTCATTTATGCGCGTGTAATACACGCGACCTGCCATAATTATCAGATATGTCATTCTCGGCGGTGTGAGTAAAAAGTTAACGCCATAAAAATTACAAGAAGCTAAAGTCATTTACGTCTTGTAAATGTGCTTTAAAAAAGTCGCATAAACGTTGTTTCTTGCATAAACGACATATTTTTACCTTCACGACCTACATGGCAACTATAAGAAGCATTTACTTCCGCTAAGAAAATTAACGTTCACTTCTTTGTAGGTACTTACTTGCAAAAGTTTGGATAAATAATTGCAAACAATGTTTTTATTAATCGCATAAATTAAAAATAGTGTAGCTGTGAATTAAGGGCAAGTTAACTAGATATAAACAAAATGTGTCTTACTTGAAAAACAAATTCTTTAAGGAATTCTGAATCAATTTACCTTTAATGAAAATTTGATACACAAAACGTAATTACAAAGTTTAACATCAGAACTTTTCAGACATTAAATTTAGCCGTATAAATTGGATTAAAACGGCTTTTCTCTCATGATTGGTTAATTAAATGGATTTTAACAGACTTTCAATTCGTAGCATAATTAACAAGCGTTTAACATTTCTAAACAAATGTTTACCAGGGAAAAATCGATTCTAATGTCATCAGGGAATCCATAATCAAAAAGAAACAAGCGGCTTATAAAACATTATAAGTGACCTTGCGTCTCTTTAACACACAAATCTTCGCCCCTCTCTTTGTCTCTCCCGTTTTTTAAAAGATCGATTATCGAATTGTATACATTTATCACACGTACGTTTTAAGTCAAATTGTCACGTCGTAATTTCAATGGCGCTACGCGCGTATTACCGTCAGCAGCACGCACCGAGGTTCGCAAACACAGGGTTACTCCTTTACAATGCGGCACGTGACCGATCCTTCAATCTGGGTTCCGCTTTTAACCCCTCTTTTCATTAAATCCTCTCGTTATACAGCTCCTCTAGCCCCGCGCGCGCACGCAAACATCAATGCATATAAAAGTGAGCGGGTCGTAACCACATTTAATTAAAAGCGCTAGTTACCGCCGTCGCTCGCATATCGCCGCGGATCCATCGCCGGGTAATGCGTCCCGCTCGAAAAAAAAAACCTCCCTCCCTCTATCTGTCATATCGCGATTTGCGCAGTGAAATTATGCAGTCGTCAGCCGTACGTCAACGCGCGTATATTCTCCCTCGCGCGCTCATCCCCGCCGATAAAAGTGACGTACAAACGTGGCACGCGCAAATCGTTTCACATTCGGACACGAATATAATTACTGTGAAACGATCGCTGATTGGGATCGGGCCGGTAATTCACTCTGGAATTTGCGGCCCCGTCGCAGTAGCAGATTTCTCGCTTTCCGCGGGTGAAATTGCGAAATGAATGTTTGCGGTTAAATAAGGCAGTTGAAAATTTTTCGACTCGGAAAAGCGTATATACGCCTCCGCACCGCTCGAGCGTACGCACGAGCATTTATCATTATTCCTCTCACGTTCGTTTCTCCCGATGTAGCTCGGCTTAAAAATCTCGGTTTAACTTACTCCTCATCTATTTCTAATCCTTAAAACCAGAAAGAAAAATGCCGGAGGAAAAAAAAGTTAAATCGAGATTACAGCTAATCTGCATTGCGGTTGAAACGGACAGCTATATTTATTCTTGCTTTGTAAATATATGTAAATGCATTACAAATCCTGAATGTGAGAACCGTGATCACGTGAGCACACATCAATTTCTCAATATAGCCAGTCAGTTATTAAACAAACGGATTCGATTCTGCAAAATTTAAGACAGTCGTTAAAATAATAACTCATCCTTGTCTCGGTCTAATTTTGTCCCGGCATCATAAATTTCGCGAGCGTTAATGCGTCGAATATCAGCGAAATTGAATGATTAGCGAGCTCGTGGTCTACTTTTTTTTTTCCAAGCCAAGGATGCCATTTTGGCGGGCGTCCTCCGAAAAGCGGATTTTGCGTAAAATCGCGACAACAATTGAAATGCCCGGGCACGTTGGAAGGACAAAAGCATTTTTTTTAAAGCGCCGCTACCGAGAGGTAGCTTTACCGAAAGCTCGCGTACTTAGGCGGTCCGACAGGCGGGGCGATCCGAGCTTGCGCGCCGTGTACATACAGCCGGACCCGGCTATAGAGAACAGGTAATGGTAGATGCCATTATTTATCCATTCTCCGGTCACGGCGAATCCCGCGGGATATCCGACGTACGCGCGCTGGTAATCGCGACGGTGCCATGTATTCCGGCCGCGACGCAGGCACATGCGTTTCGTTTGCGCCACGAAGCGAAAGAATCGACCTTTTCAATGGCACGAAGTAAAGCGGGGTAAAGCTCTCCCCTAACAGGTAATTTCTACACGCTTGCTCCGCGTATCTCTGTTAGCTGTAGCCGTCTATTATTATGAGGTACAGGACCTAGAAACAAATAAAGCTTCTTCGTTGTCTTCATGTTGTCTTTGCACGTTTGTAAATGGCCTCACTTAATAGTAACATGATCAGATAATTATATTTTCCGTCGTGATCCATTACAATGTAATGCGGATAAAATGGTGTGAGTTAAAAGTGAAGTAATAAAAATGAAATCGTTTAGTATTCTGCAAAAAAAAAAAAAGCAAACTTGTATTGCACAACTGTGCTTCAACAAGTTTATTGAACACGGCGAAATTCCATGTAACTCGGGAATAAAATTGGCAAGTGTGCCATTTTCGTTACTGATCGATCGATGCACACACACACACATATATACCCGCACACGTAGCGTATCACGAATCAAACCGCATTCCTGAGGTCAGCTGTAGTCTAGAATGACGCCAGGGTGCGAATGAAGTCGGTGACGTTAGACGATCCGCGCGCGGGCATATGAAAAGAACAGAGACACCTCCTCCGAGAACGTCGTTCGAATTGCCAGAAAAAGCGCGCCGGATCTCCCCCTTATCACTCCTGTCATATCCGCAATGAATCAGCGCCAGCTTATAGACAATGGGCAGTGTTGTACAAATATAATCGGCAAGGGCCTGCGCGAGAGAAAATGTTGTCCTCAAGAGAGAGAGAGAGAGAGAGAGAGAGAGATGCGTAATCTAACACCGGATGACAAACGTATCGAGGAGTCACAACAACCACAGCCCCCGAGAGAAACGGCGAGTTCGGACGACGTGGGTCCGTGCGACGTGGGTGATCGGCGGCGATCGAGAAAGAATTCGCCGTCGGTATCAGTGACGCGATCATCCGGCACCTCGACGATGAAGTCACCGTCATCGTCGAGGCGCCACGCCTACCTCCATCTTGAAGATTCCACGGTGACTTAAACGCCGTGGCTTTTCTATCTCGTCGCGCCCAACAGCGAGAATCCAGTACTCGTGGGTCCAGCAGAATCAGCGCAGCTCACGGACGAAGTTACGTCGCGCCTCTGGAGACAACGGGGTCGACAGTGAAAACGTTTATTCGCACGAATTCTCCATTTTAATAATATAACAGCAGTAATTATCAAAACTCAATATAATTTGGAGGATTTTTTTGTTAATATTTTGTGCAAAACTATTTTTTTTAATATTAAAAGAATAAAAATTGGAAAATAATTCTTGCCCGTTCTCTTAATTGCCCGTTTGAATAGCGCGAATTGTGCGTTCATTTTATTCCGTTTTGTTGCGCACTGTGCACCGCGTTAAATTTTGAAACGCGCAACCGAGCGGCGCATACACAGATTTATTACAATATCAGCAACGTTACATTGGTAGGAGAAATGCGCGAGATATCTCGTGTGCAGAGCGTCAGACGGACGACACGGAGGGGAACGTCAGATAACTCGGCTATAAATACGAAGGGGTTAAAGGCACGTCCGCTGAAATGGAGAACCTCTCGGCGCTACCGAGAAGTCGAGAACGCCCAGATGAAACGCCGGTGATTACGCGATGAATGAATAATCAGAGGCCGATATCTTATCTCGCGCCAAAGACGCGGGCAGCAGGTAACCGGAAGACGGTGGATTCACGTGGCGATCTTGCCGCGCGGGTGTTTTCCGTGACGATCGGGGTCGGCAGGCATGCAGGTCGTCGGGTGCACGCAGAATTAGTTTTTCGAATCGTAGCTGAAGTCTCTCAACACGTCATGTCGCCAAAATGACCCGATAGTCCAGTTTTACAGAGTTTACTTCGCGGCATACGTACACGCGCACGCATACACCCGGTACATTAACCTTAAATCCAAATTAACACGTGCCGCGACAATGTCTTCGGATGCATACGTCATTTTTTTATTGCTTCACACAAGACGTCACAAAGTTTCGCGTATAATCCTTTTGATTAAATTTAAATTGAAAAGGGATGTGCTTTAAATTTGCGAAAATTGTATAAGCACGACTGACGTTTTATAAATAAAAAATTAAAATGTTCACCGTATACTGTACCTTGTTAGTGTGCAAAAATATCTCTCTTGAGTGTTGAATTAAACATTGATAATTTTAAAGATTTAATGCTAATTGCAATTTATTTTAAATTACAATAGCGCGCGTTTATAAGAACATATAAAAATAAAATACATATAAAATACACCATTTTAATTATTTTAGAACAAAAGCACTTTAAGCATTTTAAAGATTAACGTAAAATTTTTGTCGCTATCTTCTTGTCAGAATTATTATTAAAGGGTGCGGAAAATATGATGCGACCAAGGATTAAAAGAAAGAGAAATACGGCGAAGCTTAATGTACAATATCGGAGGTAATTTCGACGGCGAAGTGTTACAGTTTATTGCGTATAAAACAGCGTTGAGGAAGGAACAATGGTATGAAATAACGTTTTCGCGTGCAAATGAAACGTCAAAATTCAACATATCACCCACGTCAGAAAGCGACACGGCGGGGCAGATATTGATTTTACAAGAGTTTAATTGCGTTCCCTTGTAAACGTCGGGCTAATCTTATCCGACTGGCGTCAATTAAAAAGACGTCTAACGGTATTCGCTCGATACGCGGATTAATCGACTTTTTGCCGGAGTCCACCGACCAGTTAACGCTTTGACTACCGGATTATGGGGTATCTCAGACTTCCTGCATTTTCCTTCGTTTGCGAACTACTTTTGACCTGTTTGAAGTAGAGTAGATTTCTCCTTAACAAATGCATTAAAACGGCAAAAGTCGTTGAGTTGTAAGCAATTGGAAGTCGAGGTATTTTCACAAATTAGAGAATGCGAATAAAATGCTTTCAACTCCTCTATTCTCCTCTGTGCTCCGTGAAGAATTTACTTTCGCAGACTTCAGTTTCAAAATTTCAATTTAATTATTAATTATTAATGTATAAACATCTAATATAGAGTAAAGTGTTGTAAATTGTGAAAAGAGAAATGCACAATGAAAGTAAACAACGTTTAATAATAATCAATAAAAAGCAAGCGCTGAATAAGCAAGCAGCGCACTTCATCGCGTCAACAAAGAACAATATTTCCAATATTCTCTAATATCCTCAATATTCTCGTAAGTATTACATGCCGCAATTTATTGGTCATGTCTCTGCTTCGCGGTTTATTAGCATTGCGAAATAATTGAAAATACCTTCAACGAGATCGGTGAGAAAATAAAACGCCACGAGCCATTAGAGAACAGAAATCCCGTAGACAGGTGTTTATCCCGTAGATTAATCGTTATTAGAATAATCATCGGTCATCGACGAGCATTCGCTCGGCGACGGAAGTCGTGGAAACCAGCTGGAGAAAGTAGTCGCGAGGGCGGTTGAGAGCGAGAAGGCGGCAAAGAAACGTATACTCCCGCGCTTTCGCTCTCTCTCTCTCTCTCTCTCTCTCTCTCTTTCTCTTTCTCTCTCGGTGGTGTACAGCGGGGAATTATTGCCGCTAGATCGATTTAATTGATACGGCTTTGCTTCTAATGGCTTGACTACGATTAGGTGGAATAGATTGTGTCTAGCGCGCGGACACGCGGCCAGATTAGTCCCTCTATCCTGTGTACACTCTCCGGGCGCCTCGAATGAGAATGGCGGCGCATACACCGGCAATTTGTGCAGCGCGAAAGTGGGATCACCTAATCTAGTTACTAGTTCTGCCACGAAGCGATATAAATCTACACGTACCGGGTGTCCCCGCCGCATCGCGTCCAGTAACTCCGCGTCTAGTAATTAAGCTACGGCTCCGTTTGGAGCTCGGAACGAGCAACTGTCTGATTGTCCTTCTTCTAAATTAGGTTTCATCATTTGGGTAACAGCCAAAGAATATAATTTCGGTCTTTTTCAGCTTTGATTTACAAAAAGCACTTCAAATTTTTGGCATTCTTTAATAATTTTATTGGTCAATGTACACGACAGTCAAACTGCCAATCAAAAAAACAAATCCCAAAGTTTTAGCCTTAATCTGTAAAATTGATTAGGAAAAAATTTTTTAATTAATTTTTTATAATAAAAAATAAATAATAACTGATTTCTTTAATTAATTATTAAAAAACGATTTTTATTCTAATGTTTTGAAGGAGGATCAAATATGATCGGCGATTGACGAACTTAACGAAACCACGAATTTATTTATTCGTCCAATCCATATTGTGACTTATCACTCCTTAAACTGATTTACAGAGTAATTGAATTGGTTAAGCAATTTATTCACGTTTATCGGCAAGCAAGCATGCGTTACGGAGTAAAATGCGATAACGGCGTCTGGCGGCGGTGCCTTTACCGCGCTCTCAACTTTTTGCCGTCCAAACTTTCAGCTTTTACGTTCCTCCATCGGTGGCTGCTGTATCTGTGTATGAGTTACCCCGAATATCGCGCCGGAGAAGCAGCAAAAAATAAAACGAGAACAATTTTGAAGCATGATGAAGCCGTCACTATCAGACGTCATTATTGCACGCTCGTACTGTTCTCGGTCACGGAGAGTCCTCTAAAATTTCTAAAATTCACGAGACGCTCCAGCATGTGCATAGAAGATAAAATAACGAATGTACGTCGCGAGAGACACGACAATTTCTCTCTCTCGCTCTCTCTCTCTCTTTTTTAAAGTCACGGTGCTTCCCGTGGAAAATAAAAATACTAAAGAAAGCAAAATCCACGTTAACAAAACGTGCTCTGCGAGATTCGTGGAATAAAAGGTTATAAAGGCGCATTATGGGATAAGAAAGAGAAAAAAGAAGTGAATTTATTGTACTCTGGAAGGAGCTCCATGAGACAAAAAATATAATACGCAACAGAAATGGTTGCAAAAAGAAACAACGGAACAAGAATACTCGGAAATTGTAATTGAAAATAAATATGCGCGGTAAACGTATCGATTTATTTTGGAATATTAATCTTTAGGGTTTCTCAAATTATAATAAATGGTAAACTGAGAATCCAGTAATTTTTAGATTAATTAAAATTGATATGATGTACAATTTCCGGGACAGATTTCAAATAAACTACGTTCACATCTAAACATTCTAACAAAAACGAGATATTTTCTCTTACTTACTTTCAATTGACAATTTTTTTATACTTGTAAGAAGAAAAAAATTCACCGAACTGTACATATTGAACGTATAAAAAGTATGCAGGCAACTGAGGCACAATTAAATACGATACCAATAAAATGATCTTGATGCTTGTTAAAAATACGTACAACGAATTCCTATCTGCTCTTCTTAATCAAGCGATAGAAGTCGTACCAAAACCACACCAAACTCACATATTCAGGCAAACGAACTTGCGGGAATGCAGGAGGCGACGTTACGGGCAAGTTCGACGGGAAAGGGTAAAGCTGCAGCGCGCGGAGAAAGACATAGAATTCAAACTTGGTGGAAAGGGCACGGGGAAAGGGGTGCGGAAGAAGGCAGAGGGACACAGCCGGTGAGGCAGGAGAGAGGAGGAAGAAGGTGAGAGGGAGGATCGAGGCCTTGGCGAACCGCGCCGCGCCGGCCCAAGTAGAATGACAATTATTTCTGGCCACTGGGTACATGGCGCTTGGCGGCTCTCCTTTGCCCTGTACTCATATGCATGCCCGTCATGCTTAAGTAAACCGAGTTTATTCTAAGCCCCGGGTACAGTGCCCTAGAATACTCCATTCGATGGTCAGGTTACCCACTGGCGTGGCGCGGCGCGGCATGCGTGCGTGCGGCACGACGCACGATCGGGAACACGAGCACGCCACACCGCTGCACCAGGCGCATTGCACGTCGGCCGCTACATTGCACTCGCCTGAAATCTAAACAGTGGGAAAACCGATCGGACCCGCGAGAAAGGGGATAGGCGGCGGCCGATACGCTCGCGGGGATCGGGCTGCCATAATTATCCGCGAGTTCAATTTTCGCATTAGCGATACCGTGCGGGGGAAAAGAATCTTGACTTTTGATCGGAATAATTGCGATACCGTGAATTTTCAAAGCAGCACCAGTCACCGTTGTTCCCCAGCGATACCTGTCAAATAATGAGAGAAAGGAGAAATATCTATTGACTCTTACGGTTGCATGATTTAAAATGTATTAGTATAAGGATTTTGACAAGATAAACTCTACGAAGCCAAAATAAATATTTTTTTAAGATATTTACAAATAGCTTCTGTCTCATTTAGCGTGTTGGTGACGTATTAATATTTCCATTTCCCTTTATCAAGAAAAAATTCTAACTTGCATAATAAAAAATTTACGTAGAATCCGTAAATAAAACTGGGACGTTTTATGACAATAATTGTATTATATATACAAAATATTGAAAAATGAATTTGAGTAACAATATTCCAAAGCACACAACATGCGTGAAAGTAATTTTAAACACACTCCATGAAATCCCCGACAAGTCGCAAGTCGACACGTTCGAGTACATATATATGTATATATAGACACGAAAGGGTTTGAAACTAGAAGGACGATAGTGCACAAACGACGAAGACGCGCGCGCAAGTCTCTCTGGCTTATTTGCGCGCCTTCGCGTCGAAGATAGACCCGGAGGAAGGTGCAGTGTCATTCGCTTAACTGCGTGAACTATGATAAGGAGAAATAATTTCAAGTTGAAGTTCTGGTTGTAGGAAGGTGTTGCGAATCGACGTGGCTGGCGCCAGGAATTCGCACCGTCACTCCTCTATTCGCGCTCGTATATATACGCTCGATCGCGATCGAGAGGTCGTGGAAAAGTCCGCCGAACGGCGATAAATCAATTTCGCGCTCGCCGAAAAGGCACTGCGGCGCCGGGGAATTTTCATCAGGCCGTCGCCGGGTGACAATTTTGCAGACATCTCGGCATGGATTCGTCCCTCGACGTGCGATTACGCCACTAGATCACCTTTCGAAAATTAATCGATTCCGTTGCCGTCGATTTTTTTTTTATCTTATGGCGCTTCGCTATTCGGCGGGAGGAGGGAAAATGAGACTGGAGTGACGGTGTAAAAATCGCTGGGAAGAAAAGAATACGGATCTCACACGCCTGGCAAGAAAAGAGTTGCGCTTGTGTGATTTCTTCATTTTCACAAATGCATGTTGCAGAGCGCTTGAAATAAGAGACTTGCGGTTTTTTAATTTCTCTGAAACGAACTTCTCTTGATGTCTTATTAATGCTTATTTTAAACACCTTACTCTCGTGATATAAGATTTGATTACCGATTGTCTACATTAAAAAAATCGAGTTTAATTGAAATCAAAATATTACGCGCCGCGAAAACAGAACCCAAACTTAATTTAATCATATCACCGACGTCAAACAATTCAATTTATGTAATTATCTTAGAAAATTTTTTATTTCAAATTCGTAAGTGTGTCAAAATCATTATGGTAACAAATCTAATATAAACGAGGCAAATCAAGAAGAATAAGAATAGTTTCTCTTTTCGCTCATTATTTCAGAGATATCAAAGTTTTTTAGGTCATTGGTATTACTTAAAAAAAATCACGGTATTGCAATTATTCAACCTCCAACCTCAAATAGCCCCGTAATTATGTCACATTAAAATTTCTACGGAGGAAAAAAAAGAATTCACCTCTCCGTACGTCTGGGGCAACGTACACTTTCGAATTAAACCGCAACGGCTCGCAGTCGCGCGGTGTGCCTTTCACGGCTCAACGATCCACCTGTACGCGACAATCGGAGCGTGCTGTCATTGGAATCCGAAGAATGGCAAACGCCGAGTTTACGCCGCGGCGTTGATACGACGAGTTGCTCGTGAGCGCATACGGTCACCGCCACGACGGTATTCATTATCGTTATTAAAGAAAAAAAATAGACCCCCCTGCTGGTAGGTGTGTCATCTACATCTGAATAGAGAGAACAGGAAAGTATATGGATGTATTCGTGTAATGCACAGTCGCGATCGGCGATCAGCGTCGGACCACCGAGCGCGCGAATCCCCACGACGATAGAGGTATAATAACGCGGAAGGGGATAGAAATATACATATAAAATCAAAGAAGGACCGTCGATGTCATCGTCGCCATCGAGCGTGCTCGAGCTGTAATTATTGCGTCTCCGGCGTATCATTAAAACCGCCCGTAAATCTTTGCCCGCGAGGATCTAGATCGTGCGCACGCGAGACCGGCGTGCACCGACGCTAAGCAAATAAACATTGGTAATGAAGAGAAAAAGAAAAAGATAGGCAGAAAGAGAGAGAGAGAGAGAGAGAGAGAGAGTCATTCCTGAGAGGCGGCGTGATTATCCTGGATAAACGCGCGGACTCTACATGCGCTCGCGCGCCACCGGAAATCCGGCCCGATCTGCGAATACCCACAGGAATGCGCCGATTAATATACGTCGTCGCTTTAATGAGAATCGCACTCGGCTTTAATGATTTTCGACGTTTGTACGTTTTTCCCACGGCAAACTGTTCTACATACCCTCGCAATAAATTAATTTTTGTTTACTCTCGATTTTTATGCGGAATCGCGTTCTGTAGTATTTATTCGCAAATTTAAAAATAACATTACAAAATTAAATCAAATTGTTTACACATACTCGATAATCCGTGCACTAATAGAAAAATATGTGATATTTGCCACTATAATTGCACTATAATCGTAAAATAATTATAGTCAGGAACATCATCTTTATAGTAATTATTAAAATTAATATTAGTAACAATAAGCATACTTACAACGATACCAATTATAAAAAAAACCGCACTATAAATCATAGAGATTTAAAATTTAGCATGCAACACATTTTTCTATCACTGTAACTTGGTAACTTACTGTAACATCCTTAGGGGTTTTAAGGACTGAAACACGATAAACTGTAATTACAGGCAAAATTGATAGTACGGAAGAGTGTAAAGTTAAATATGTTACATCTATCAAATTACGAGTTCAAACAGTCGATAAATTGAAATTAAGTTTCGGCATTTCTAGACGTATCGCGCACCGTCGCCGCGCGTCCATCGATCATCGTATCGGCAACTCGATGCAGGCGGCAGGCGGCTCGCCCGGGGAAGGCTAATTCCGCGCGGCGGATAATTGATATCGCGCGCGGCGGCTGCGGCGGAGCGACGGCGCTCTCATGAGACCGCATTCTTCGCATAACCTTTTATCAACCACGAGGACTCGACGGGCCACGGTTTCCCCCCCCCCCCTCTTACGTCGCACCTTTTACCGCACGTTGCGCGGATATATCTCGCGCATTCTGTACGTGTATATTATCTTACTCACTTTCGTGCGCTCAACCCAATAAGGCGTCTATCCCGCGGTCCACGGACCTAGCGCCGGCTAATAATACTGAACGCGCCCGCGGTTTCGCAGAAGGATACGCCACCTCTCTCCGACGTATACATATATATATGTATATGTAAAACCAATACTTTCACGCGTACGTACAATCGGTCGCTCCACTATCTCCTTACTCTCTCCTCCTGTTATGCCTCTTTCTTGAACCCTTCAGCGACCAAGTTTCTATCAATTGCACTTTTATTTATTAACCCTTCCCTCGTCGTATTGTGATTATACAGTCAGTGTTATTGAGTTCCGTGAGATAATAAGTATGTCGCGATAACCGTCCGAAGTATTATTGCACTCATATAGCGTTTCGGTCGACAATTCTTCGACGATAAACACAAATACGGAGCAAAGCGTTATTAAAAATTGATTTGGCCGTTAATAAATTCGTTATATCGCGGCTCGTGTTGGAACACGATGCTGCCGTTCATATTACGTTGCACATCATATTTTCATAGCGCACGACGTATTTCAAAATCAAAACTGGCTATTACCGCCGCCGCTCGCCATTAATCGATTTATATGCATTTCACAAGGTACTTTATAAACAAAAATAGTTTTTTACTTTATTACACAATCAGTGGGAAATACGCGAGGTACATTACACGTATTTACTTACTCAATTCGTTAACAACAATTCAGGAAACGTAATTCTCGCGTCTGTAATTTGCAAAATAAAACGACACGTGTAGTTTTATTCATAGGGCATATCGCAAGGTACGTGGTAATATTCTACAATCCTTTTTCATATTCTAATTTAATCCAATAACAATTTATTGGAATCTTCGGTAATTTTTTTCCTAAAAATCCCTTTATAAATTAATATTTCATACTCTGATAAAAAAATATGTAATATTTACGACTATAACTGCATAGTAAAATAATTATAGTCAGGAATATCATTTTTATAGTATAGTAACTATTACAATAATATTAGTGATAATAATCATATATTTTAATACTGACTATAAAAGAATTATACTATAAATCAGACAGCTTTAAAATATGCCATATAATAATTAATATTATAATTACTATGAAAATGATATTCCTGACTATAATTATTTTGTTATACAATAGTCACAAATACACCACATTTTTCAATCAGTGTATCAATTCGTTTATCGTGCTATTACGATCTATACCAATCAAATCGATCGACATGGTATTACACGCATTACGGTTCGCGTATACGACACCTCGATCCCACCCGTCTCCACCACGATCGTACGATACGCAACGTGTCCTGAAGATTATCACCTTGCTCGGCAATCCTCCCAGCGACGTTCAAGGATTTACGCGACGCATGACCCCGTTTCCCCCAGCGGTTCCGGCTCTAGTCTTACTCGCCGCGCGTGGCCGGCACGGAGAGTGCTCTCGATCGCCAGCAGATTCCGCGATACGGGCTGCGCGAAACGACGCAGAAAATACAATCCCAGCGTGTGCGAGAGGAGATCTCCCGCCGCCGCCGTATCCGTATCCGCGTCCCGGCCGATCGCTCCACCGATTCTATTCTCCGCATTCTCCACTTCATCAGATCGCGCACGGCAAATCTACATGCGCGGGACTACGTTCGCCTAATCCGCCGATATCTTCGTCAAACGTGCGAATAATTTCACTGCGGAGCGCGGCGTTCTCACGCAGCAGCCGGCGCAATTCCACGCGCGGCCGACGCCGTCGTGTCTAAGCATGATTTGCGATACTGGAAACGTTTTCGAGTTTATCGCTCGATGCGACGTCTCGTATTCGCAGTTTAACGGTACCGCGGGCGGCTGCAGTTCGGAAGATGTTAATATTATACACGATGTACAAGTTGCGTAAGAAGATTAAAAGTTCTTCACCGACGATGGTTCTGAAACGCATCCCGTTTTGTAATAGACCGAGAAGAAAATGTGTGATGTTTGCGATATAATTGCATAGTAAAATTATAGCCAGAAATATCAATTTTGTAATATTTACTATTATAATATTGTTAATAATAACAATACGCTTGTTTTATAGCACCACTCAGTGTGTTAACATCTCCATTTTGATTGGTAACCATATCATAAGCTACGTAGACTAATATTATGATTATGTGAGAACTTTAATATAATACTTTAAACAAATTGTAATTTATATTATTAAGTAACTATAAAAATATGATTGGATTAAAAAATGATTATAAATTATTGCAACAATTTTTTTCCTCTCGATGTATATTGTTCGAGCGTATCAATTTTCATTACTTTTCATCTATACCTTTTATTAATTACCTCTCATTGATTTCCGTTAATTTAGTTGTCGCGCGCATAGCTCGCACTTTATTGATTTTTATCGAATTAACTGTCTTCCTGCTCTCGATTTGATCGGAGAAAACACGTACGTTTCCTCGATCATCAGCCGGCAACGCGTCGAATTTGCAAAAGAGATATCAAGTATCCGACACGGGGCGAATAACAGCGCGAATGCCCCATTAAATTTAAGCACCTCTAATTACGAAGTCGGCCGATCGAAATATGTCGAGTGAAATGCGGGCCCGGCGCGCGCAGCGCGCGCAACACGCGCAATTTACATGCGCGCGCGCGCGCGCGTACGGCTCGGGATATTAAATAAACGCATGGTACTTCGTGCGTACGCGCGAGCAAACAGCGCCTTTGATTGCGGACAAGCATGTGGAAACGCGCCCGCGGCGAGTTCCCGCCAGACCGACACGCAATAATCGATCAGAGCGAGATTAACGAAGACGACGTTCGATATTCCCGTTTCGATTGTAACGAGCGATCCGAGCTCTTACAGATACGCCAATTCGATCGGCATTCCATAAGATGCCGTTTACGTCGTGCGAAAAGGAATCTTTCTCTCTTTCGGTTGGTATAAACCCCTCGAAATCCGAATTATTCGAAGTTGTCGGAATAGGCGAAGTTCGACGAAGCATCTTTCAAGAACACCTCGAAGGTGGTCCTTTTAGAAAAAAAAATAAGAACGTACAATATTTTTTCCCCGTAACGTCGCCTCGCGGTCAAGTTTTACCGGTTTTCGGAGACGTTTGTCGTTTATCGTCGAATCGTCACAACGAACCGTCGCTACGAACCGCGCGTTTCATGCGACATTTCCTTTCGGTCGCACGGAGGATGACGCCGACGACGGCAACGGCAGGGATATCTTGCATTCCGGGCACACGCACTCGAAATTTGAATATCCACGTGAAGTGGATTCACCGCGGGCCCTCGCTCACCTCTGCCGGCTGTGACTAAGCCACACGCGAAAAGAATACCGAGGGAGGCAATGGAAAAAGAGAGAGAGAGAGAGAGAGAGAGAGAGAGAGAGAGAGAGAGAGAGAGAGAGAGAGAGAGAGAGAGAGAGAGAGAGAGAGAGAGAGAAAGGATAAAAAGAGAAGTCGGAAAAAGACGCTGAGCAATGGGAAAGAAAGAGAATATTGGGAGCTAGGGGGAAGACTTAGAAAAATGTAATTTACTTATTTTAAGCATTAAAAGCACTGTTGTTAGAACTCTTAATACTCAAGATAAGTAATAATTACCGGCCGATTTAATCCAGTATTACATTTTTATAAGGGAGGAGGGGAAAGATCACATGAAAACGTTGAGAAAACGACAAATCGTTTTTGACGCGATGCCTTCTCCACGTTTCACCCCTCTCTCATTCTTTGCCCTTTTTTTTACAAAATCAACATTAATATTCATTAGGATTACAAAAAACAATGACACCCACCGCGGCACCCCTGACCTGTTGAGCCGCGGCCGTCAAACGCGGATTATGGCGGATTACAAGTTTATAATTGAATCTCCATGCAAGAGGGACCGCCGCCGTTATCGTCGCAAACATCGGATCCACCTACGCGCCACCTCACGAATATATTTCCCCACGGGAGTATAAGCTCAAGAACTCGATTTCGCAGAGTTACCAAAAGCAACGAGTTTGTTCCTCCGGGCAACTTCTCTAACCTGATAATATAGGGCATTTGAGTATAAAAAAGTGCGGACTTGGTATTTGCAATAGAATCTCTAACTCTGAATGATACAATACAGTTGAACGTCATCAGAATCGAACTGGCTTCTCTTAGACTAATACGTTCAACTTCGAGAACCTCTCATTTTCTTTATCTGTTAATCAATAAGCTGTCAATAAATAAGTTTATTTTGTTGTCTTGATTATCTCATCTTTTTCTTTTTTTCTTTCTCCCTTCACTTTCTTTCATTACATGTAAATTGTATCACTTGTTTTTAATTTTCTGAGCGCTGAGTTTCAGGTTTTTTTTACTCTCTACTTACATTTTTTCCTTTTTGTCTATATATAACCGTCGCATTTTTTAATTTTTCACCCGTAAAAAAATTTACACAAACGTTCCAAACGTTTAATTATTTCAACGTTATGTCAAGTGTCGCGGTATGTTAAATTCGTAGCAACGATAGGCATTGTGACTACAGAATGTTTTATCGCGCCATAAATAGTGACGCTGCTGCAAATTCACTCGGCTACGTAACCGCCGAGCACAAAGAAGTTGCGGTAGTAATTATTTCGATCCTAGCTTTTGCTGGGAAAAAGAAGGCTTGGCTGGGTCAAGGTTGGCGTTTACAGATCACCGTGTATACCAGGCGGACCGCACCTACGTAGTCTATCGCGGTAATCGGTATTACATTGCCGATCGAAGCGGATCGTCGATCGTTTTCCTGTGTTAACTTTCTATGAACTAACAATAAGTGTGCCGAACTCCATTTGTCGAAACTAAATTGGTTCTACAGATAAAACTTGTCGTACATTTTCATCTCACCTCATAATCTCCTATCCTATTTATACGAGCAATCACACACATAAATAGAATTGGAATATAGTTTTATGTGACGATTGAAATGAATAATTTGCATGGAAATGCAATTTCAATTTTAATTAAAAATATTTTTGTTTCTTAAATTGAAGTGCCAAGTTCAGTGACAGAAAGGGAGTCTTTCGATCAATTTTCGATTATAGGAAAATTAATTTCCAAATTAATCAAAATTATCAAAATCAAGTTGGATTTCTGAGGACGAGCCTGTGGGATATCTTTATATTGTTTGCATTACGATTCGCCGGATAATTGGCGGAGCGCGGTTGAAAATTATAGCCGCCCGCCGGGCTCTATACGGAGAAACGAGAATTAAAGCGATTCATCAGCCGCGACTCAAACCGTGAAAGCACGTAGTTGATCAAAGCCGTGGTGTACCACTCGCGCACCTTATGCCACCCCGTTTCAACGGGGCAAGTAACCGGAGCCCATCTTGAGTAGCGTGAATACTTGCCTGCGGCGGAGCCGCGCTAATCAGCTTTTCGGTATACGCGAAGAGAGAAGTCGGTATCGATCATCACGAACTTACCGTAATGTTTCCGCCGAGCCAGCTCTCGCGAACAATAATGTTTGAGAACAAACGCAACAACTCAATATAAAAGCTCTAATGCGCTCTAGTATAGAATCTGCTCTGAAGAATATGCTTAAATACACAATTGTGATAATAGCTAACCGATAGGAATTATAACAAAGTTCGAGTAACAATACTGCTGTACAAATAAACATTCTCATTTTAATTATTTTTTGTTATCTAACAAATAAATTAATGCTTTAGTTTTTTATATATGAAAAGAACAATTTTTTAACGACCACTAAAATATAAATCTGACAATAATTGTCTTAAGCTATTAAAAAATTATACTGGACCTTTAAATTGGTTGCTAGGATAGAAAAACTTTTTGTAGTAATATCAAATACATTTGAGCGTTCTACTGTTACACATTTTGCAAATATAACGTAAAGTTATTTTCTAATTTGCAGTTAGTTAAATTTTTAGTTGCTGCGGTAAAATTGTTTTTGTGTAACATAGAATTATTTAAATATTTTACATAAAAATCATAAAACTATTTAATGAAAGTGCATTAAAAAATGTTTAAAAAAAAATTAAATGTACATTTTTTCTATTCTTTATTTTATAAATTAAATGTGTTAATTAAAACTAAACTTTCTGCATTTAGTACTTACAAAATTCTTTAATCGTTTGTTTGATTAATTACATATTTCGTCATTTTCTGACACTATAAGATAGATGCACGAAGTTTTGTCCGCGAAATTCCTGTTATATCGGCTCGGCATCTAATTTCGCGGCGAAACTCAACTTGCTCTATCGCCAAAGGGATATATCGTGCAAATAAAACGTTCAACGTGATCGGCGTCCCAACTAAATGCCGAAGATAAATCGCGGATAACCGCCGCCAATATCAATTAATATTGCACACATGGATGGCATACATAACGGTAAAAATCAAAAGTGCAATTTCGTTAATCGCGGGTAATAATATTTCTCGATAAGTCTTATCGATTCTTGTAGTTGAGAAATTTCGGCTTGAGAAGGCAAGCGAATCGAGATTAAACGCACCGATGTTATAATTATAACATTTTATAATTAATGGCTCTTAAGCTCTCTCACGACGAGACCCGATTTATATCTAATATTGCACGCGAAAAGCTTCACGTGGTCGCACATTTACAGGTACAGCAACATATTAATTAGGTATATTTTCGTCTAATCTTCCGATAGGAAAAAACTCAACAACGATATTGTAAAGAGTCAATCTCCGATTTCCGAAAATTGAAAATTCGTAAACTCGTAAACCGCGGAGTGTGAAACCAACGATTGCGCGACGCAATCTCCGTCGAGCTGCCTGTCCACTGCAATTATCGCGAGGAGAAGCCCCATAATCGCCCGATTAATCTCGGAGAACTCTCGCGTCTAATCCGTTTTCGGTTTGAATCGTAATGCATCGTGGCGTATCGATCGCGGTCGGGACCTTAGTGCCCCGGTACTTCCGGCCGGCACCGACCGATTTGCCCGCGCCGCGCTGCGCTGTGCCCGCGTGCACCGGCACGCGTGGATGCACCGACCGGCATATGCATCGTTTCACGTCGCTGTAGCAATTGCCCTCCGCAGCGGGCGCACACACGGAGTGCCCGGCACGCCTCATTACGACGGCGAATCAATAGCATTCCCGCTGACAAATCCACCGTCGCGGTTTTAAGCGAAACGCCGTACGCTCCGCGTCCCGCAATAGGACGCCCGCAGTTCAATCACGCGTCTCCCGACGCGGAAAAACTCGGGCGGACGTTTTTTGTACGTTGGAATTTCATCGTTGAACTTGGAATGACAACGAGTGAGAAAAAGTCCCCCAGTTAAAGAGGAAAGAGCGAGAGTTAATAACGACGATCGCATTAAAACGATCTTACACGTTAATCGACGGAAAAAAATTTCCGTAATACAACAACGTAACGATGTATTAATAAAGAGTTTATTCTTTCCCGTTTTAGAAATTGGCGGGACAGGGATTTTATCGTTTCTGCGATAAAACGGCGTATTTACGGGCGCGTAAAGTCTACGCGCGATATACGACTGTTTCGTCGGTGAGAACCGTTACGCGTCGGGATATTAGCGCGCATAAAACAATATTACACCATCCTTAGGAAAATACGAAGTAACATCCCTTTATATTTACTGGCGCGGCCCAGAGTGTTGGCAATCACGTCGGTTATCCCTTCCGTCGTCGTGCGTTTAATTATGCGCGTGCATTCGCGCGTGTGCGCGCGGCGCGAGAACGCCCGTCGTAAACTCGCGGATTACCTGAAATTCCGAGATGAGAAGAGATACACGCTCGCGAGCGACATTAAGCGGCCGCTTTTAAAGCGCGAGAGACGTCCCGGCGCGGGGGGAGAGGAGGGGGGGGGAGGGGAGAGCACCGAGAGCGAGCGATTAATATTCATGACCCGGGTGATCATATCGCACGACGGCGCGGGGCGATTAGAGCAAGACGACATTTCCAGTCCGGCGATTTCTTTCCATTTCTACGGAGTGACTCACGTAATCATATACGAACGACCCATATAAAGCCTCCCCCTCCCTCTCGCCCTCCTCGCGAGATAACGAGAGTCGCAGGATAACGAGAGTGCCATCCCGAGCGGCGATTATTAGATCCCGAGGTCCTGATAGGATTAGACCGTTGTGAAGGAATAATCAGCGAAAGTGAGATGTCGAATGCATCAGGAACACAATCTGATGATATTCTCTCCAATAATGTCTAAGAAGATATTATTAGGTCATCCAACATCTGTGAATATATTCTCCTGGTATTTTTATTTTCGAATAAATACTTCGCGCGCATGTAAACTCTCGAAAGGTAATCCAAAAGTAGTACTAAAAATTTTTTTCAAGCCAACGAAATCGTAACTGTGATAAGTAAGCATTTTAACATGTAATCATAAATCCCTCTAACTTTAATTCCCTTCGTCCCTCTTTTTCATTACACTGCCATTTTCCTGTACAAAATTGTCAAGGAATTGAGAGTTTTTAAATTATATTCTGTCAAAAATGAAGAGGGTATTTCGTATTTCCGGAAAAATGTGCTCTCTACCGACAATTGTGATTTTTCGACGGAAGAAGGGAATCATCTGCGCGGATGATTGAAAACGGCGAGCGCGAAAGAAGAGCGTGATGCGAATTTGCATTCAGATTACGTGACTATCGGACATACTGGCTGTCGCGCTAATTTCAGGCGAGAGGGTTTCGGGGTCCTATGAATAATGTTAAACGTCGACGCACGCTAGCGCACCCTGTTTATGCAGGCTGTATGCATATTTACGCCTATATACGTATATGTTACAGCTTATATAATATTTGAGTTTCGAGTGCGTATGCGAAACAATGAAAATCAGTTTGCCGATGCGTTTACTAGAGCGTCGAGTGCAGCGCAAAATTGTATGGACGTGCTAAAATTCCTCTCTGGTGCCTGAACTAAAAACAGTCTCCTTTTTCTACGAGAGAGTAATAAAATGTGTGACGGAATAATTATAAAATCAAAACAGTGTAACATCAGAGAAGGAGGAATGTGGGGAGATAGAAAAAGATTTGCAATTGATTGTCAGCAAAAATTAATCTATAGTTTTGCATAACAAGTAAGAAAATGAACTTTAAAGTAAAGTTCATTTAAATTTAATCGAGGAAGTGTAAAGATATACTGAAGAGAGAGAGAGAGAGAGAGAGAGAGAGAGAGATACGAATTTAAAGTCAACTTAAACTTAGGTTACTCAGTTCTTAAAATATATTTGATAAAATCATGATAAAAGTAAACTTACGTAAAGATTCAAAAATATTTATATTGCGTCCGGAAAAACCAATTATTCTATTTAAATAAAATCAATAGTGTACCACCAATAAAATATTACATGTGCAGAAAAAAACTCGAACAGATCAAAACACAAGTATAGAAAAAAATATAATACTATAATTAATATTAAAAGGGAAACTACCCCCCCCCCCCACCCCAATTTCCTAGGAATAGATTGTAAAATAGCATAAGCAAATAAAAAATATCATTTAGGTTGAATATGAACTGGAGTAACTATTGAATTTGCCGGGATAAAATTATCTGGATCTCCAAATATATATGAACTCTAAAAAAAAAAAAAAATACATAATATCTCGCCCTAATATTTTGTTTCTACGAGAATACAAGGGAAATACTTGGTATGAAATTAGATTCAGAACTTAACATAATTATTTCGTAAAGGCTGTTGTCAATTCCACTAAAAGAAGCTCCGCTTTTAATGGCGACAATGTAAGAAGCCGTTAGGTAAATGTGCCCGATCCCAAGGCGACCCTTTCTAAGGAAGTTCAACGACGAACTGGCTGATAATTAAAACTTTTAATTATGCAACGGCGTTGACGTAAGATTCACAGAATCTGCAGCGTCGCAGCTGCAGAGGCAGTCGGAGGGTTGACGGGGTAAACTAGCCTGTTTTACATGTGTAAAATTGCGGAAACGCAACCGTCAAAAGAACTTCCCCGGGGCTTGATTATCCGCAAAAGTTACCTACACGTGCAATCGCCGTGACCGGCGAGAGAAAATCAGATATAATGCTAACATTTTGCGAAGAGTAAAACGACCTATCAAACAAGTTACCAAACGAGGAAAATTAACTCGGCGTTTCGTATGCACCTAGCGCCCTAATTAATTACACATAGAGCATAAGTTTTCAACTACAATCATAATCCGCACAGGTCTTCTAGCTGCCTGTTTTATTCGTTAAATTTTTATGGTCCTACTTTTTCAGAAAGAGAATGATAAATGACAAAATTTTAAGACCTATATATCGATGTATTCAAAATCAATTTAAATTTACTTACAAACACTATCAGTGTAGAAAGTACTATATTATATTGTATAGGAGATTGTATTCATACATTGAGAAACAAATTTATTTCATTTTAAGACTTTAAATAGTTTAATAAAATTAAAAAAAATATTTTTTTCTGCATATTTTTTTCTCAGTGTATTAAACGGAGAATCATATATAGAGACTTGTTACATATTTTTGTAAGCTCGAGTGTGTTTTGCTACGATGAAAAAAAAAACTTGGCACTTACGTAAACGCTTGTGAGGGAATTCCGCGACGGTAGCGAAAGCCAAAAGTTACAGCTCGGGACTTATTGGAGCGTGAAATGTTGGTCGATCGGTCAGAGCTTTACGGACCTTTCATCCTCGGAGAGCTTTCAAAGTCGCGTACGAGGCGAAAGAGAACACAACGCGCCTTTTTCCCATTATACAACACTGCGTGCCGATAAAAACATCGCCCAGCTCCCCGTAGATATATTGATCTTTGCATGCCTAACTGCTTCGGTTTGCTACTTTGAGTTTCATTAAATTTCTAATAACGTAATCGGCGTGTATATATGCTCTGATGGAAAATGTGCGCAAAATTCCCCCCCCCCCCCAAAAAAAAAGAAAAATGTAAACGCGCAATGTTCTTTTTAGCTAATGAAAGCATATTTTTAAATCCACAACAACATGGTCGGCGGATAAACTTGATTATTAAATCGTTGCCCGTTTTTCTCATATGTGTTGATAAAAGGTTTTTACTCCACTTTTATTTATTGGTTTGCTCTTTAAACAAACAAAAAGCGAGGGCATATTATTGTTTCTTGCAGGAGGATCCACGCCTGTTAAAAACCTACATAAATAAAACCATTCCGTTCTTTATTTTGCATCACGGTTCACGTAATTTATCTCTCGGAAAATTCATTCTGTGAAATTCGCCCCTGTCCGAACGAATTCTTCTGAACGAAGCGTATTATTACGCGGCAGGCCGACGTGTAGACAGTTTCCTTATTTTCACGATTTGGAATTCGCTGGTGCTGCGCACGTGAGGAAAAGTGAAATGAAAGGAATATAACGCAAAACATGACGCGTCCCGCCGAGCATAGCAATGCCAGACCGGCGCGGCGCGGCGTCCTGGCAGAGAAAGGAGGAATTCTCGCTGGCTCGCGCGTTCGCGCGAGCAGGAATCGAGAGCGGCAACGGAGATCGCGCGCAGTTCCGTGTCGCTCGCACGCACGCCGGTAGGCTCTCTCACGCGCGCATTCGGCGCCAATCCCAGAACTCGAACGGAGCCCTCCCTGGTGGAATACACCCGGTAGAATCAACGTGTCGGTATACACGTGGATTCGCGTGGACACTCCACTGTGTGCGCACATTGCACCGTTCGCCCTGCCTGCATCATACAGTCCGGTGGGAACGGGTCCGCGGTAGCGCGACAATGCAGATCCCGCGGTGGTGTTTCCCATCGATTCGTAATATCCGACGAATATCGGCGGCTACGACCGCGACACGGAGAGGGATATTGTAACTAACTCCCACATGAGGCGGGCGAGCGGTCGTTCGCGCTTTCCTCCTATACTATATACTGTCGAATCGACGACGTGAAATTGCGTGAGACACTGCACTCGTATACATATTTTTCAGAGCTAGGAAACTTGAAAGAAATAAAATTCGAAACAGTATAATATAAAAAATATATAAGTAACGAGTTTTAGAAAAAACACATTGAGAAAAAGATGTTTGATATAATGGCTAGTAATTATAATTGCATAGCAAAATAATTATAGTCAGGAATATCAATTTTACAATTATTACTATAATATTGGTTACAAGAAACATATGCTTATTTAGTGATTGTTTCATGGTACAACTTACTACATTAGAATCTCCATTTTAGTTATGGCAACTGTAAGTTGTATAAATTATTATTATGATTATAAAAACTTTAATATAGTTTAAACAAACATTAATTTATATTGTTGAATAATTATAAAAATATGGTTGGAAATAACTAAAAATAACTATAAATTATAGTAATATTATGATTACTGCAACTATTTTTTTCTCTTAGGCGTAATAAATAAAAGTACACAGATTAAGAAGTAACAAAATAATTTATAAGAGTGATAAGAACATATATTCATCAGCTCTGTATAGCGTGCTTAATAACATGACTATTTTTCATGACTGATTCCGGCAGTTGATTACGGCGATCTCAGATATAAAAGTTTAGGAAAAAATTCTATCGTTCCGAGTACAAGTACAAATTTGCTTGAAGAGAGAGAGAGAGAGAGAGAGAAGATTCTAAATTATACAATTAACGTGCAAATTTAATGTTCGCTTCGGAAAGAATTACCTGAGGATTTCCCGAAATTTGATATTTGAAGTCTCGAAAAGGGGGTGAGGGGAGAACTTTTCGTGAATTGTTTGACTCCTGCGCCCCCGCTGAGTGAAAAACTCGCGTAGAGCGAACGACCGCTGCGCGAATGCATTTTCGCCGTCAGAATTGGTCCCGCGCCAATTTCTCGCCTATACTTCGTGCAGTTATAAAAGTGAGACGAGATTATTGTATAACGGTGCCGGAATAATTGCAGTGGAAGCTCCGTAAAAAAAACGAGCGGGATTATGATCGAGGTAGTATACCCATTTGCATAGAAGGCTACGGAAAGGTGCTCGCGTTTCAGGATTTCTTTGTTGAACCTTTCTTCGCGTCCCATCTTTGGCGCGTCGATACGGTTAGGACTTATAGTTTCTTCGACAACTTTTAACGAGATCCTCCCGGTGCACAAATATTGTTGTAATACCCCGCGCCCGAGTTTCACCTCTAAAAAGATCGAGCGGGCTCCTGTCTTCTCGACGCAGTATTTATATTATATTACGTCTAAAACGAAGAGAATTACTGATAACATTTTATTCAACTCCTCAGTCTTTTATTCCGCATATAATTTGCCTTTGGCTTGCCCCTTTGCGATCCGTTGACTTACGTCAGAAGAAATTATGCCATTGAATAACTCATTTGTTACCTGGTAACGAACCACACAATCCGCGAGATCCACGGTCTCATCCAGAGCAGGAGGGGCACCCCTTTTTGCGTAATTCGCAGCGCTATCTTTCTAAATTTCGACACATCCGAGGCAACGTGCATCTGTTCTCGCCGTTTGATGATTAAGGAATGAACAAACGCCGCGGGATCTCTTGGAGAGGAAGGAAATTCGCCCGGTAGGTGTAAACCGCCGCGAGGATTCGTCGCCCCGCGCGCGCACGGAGTTCCGTCTCTCGCGCAAGAAAGACATAGATAGATAGATGAGTTTATTTACCCTGGGACGAGTCGCCTAACGCCGCATAGTGCAATTACTCAAACCTTGATCCCTTCTACCCACGGGAATCGCAAGAAAGATCGTCCACATTTCTCAAAGAATCTGACATGAAAATTGAGGACGACAGTTCCGGAACGTTTTCTATATGCAATTGAGGAAAGTTTGTGAAATAAATACGTCAAAGAAATTTTCACGAAGTCGTGGCGCGTTTTGCATTGCGCCGTACATGAAAGTGACTCGTGTAAAACTCTACCATTCCTTTCAATTGTAGTTTCTTTGTTCAATTTGCAGTCGATTCTTCATTAGCGAGAATCACGAGATGTAAATTATCGTTTACGTGTTATCGGCCATTTTCTGTTTTTAAATTTATTATTTCATTATTAAAACTTACACTTTTTTAAGATAAGTGTAAAAATTATTTTAATGTAAAGGTAAATTACAATAGATTATAAATCAATATCTCCTTTCGTCGTATACACAGAGAAATAATCATATTTCATTCGATATTATTGCATATTGTGTAATGCGTACGCAAGGTTAAATATCTAACACTCCTAACGTGTATTTATTATATAAGGAATAGTTTCCTCGCATAATACATTCACACTTAATCATTTCTAAAGTCAGTATTCTGCACTGATTAACTCGTTTGGTCACCTCAGGCAAACATGACGTACGGTGCACGATAGTAATTACGTATCACAATACTACTTACAAAAAGGCATCGTTTAAAGCGCCAACGGTTTCCGAGGATAGATGGGCGGCCGAGCAAATAGGCGCTGTGCATTAGAATTAGATCGTTATCGGTATGGGTATAAAAGCGTTTGAGCGTTCACCGTTCGAGTTCACTCGAAGCCACAAAAGTAGGAGTTCGGCTCGTATATCACGCCAAGCAGATAAAAAGTTTAGCTCGTAAGCGCGAGGTTATCTCGCGGATTCCTTGGTAAATGTTTTTGAACTACAGAGGGAGAGAGAGAGAGAGAGAGAGAGAGAGAGAAAGAGAGAGAGGGAGGCGTCGCGGTGTGCTTAATCCGCGTGACTGTTACTTCAAGCTCGGTCGCTGGTAGTCACGCACACGGCGGCTCTACATAAAACAATATTAAAGATGTCCCGATCCTTACGTCCGCACTACAACGCCACGTCGTGATTACATCTAAGCCGGTACACAGATGCTGAGGTTTTGAAAATCATATTTATTTTAGTTTAACAAAATTATTTTCAGATCTCCAGATAAATTTTTTAGGTACGTTAGCACAAGATCATTCTTCTCGTACAGTAATTTTTATATCCATTTTTTAATATATTTTTCACAGTTCGGAAAGATAGAGAAGTATGTCTAGTTTTACTAAATATTTTTTTCGGAATATGTAGAATATTCATGCTGTAAATTTTAAAAATGCATAAACAAAATAGATTATAAAAATTTATGTACAAAAAAGAAGATATTTTAACTTGACTTTCTGTTGACACAATTTCAAAATAATTCCATAAAAATATTAATAAATATTATGTATAAAACAATTTTCGCAAAAATTGCAAAAAAATTGCAATAGAAAATTCAAAATGTTTCTGTAATACACAACTATTAATGTAACTATTAATCTAACTAACTATTAATCTATCACAGATGCACAACATTTAAATATGTTAAAATAGTTCTTTCCTTTTTATTACAAATCACAATTTATAAGAAAATATTCAATATAAAGTAATAATTCTCAAAATTTAATCTACTTAAACAAATTTTTAAATATATAAAATTAAAATATAAAAATAATTTTTCAATGTCACACAATTTCGTAGAAAAGATAATTTTCCAATATTATTTGATTTATGTATCTGCTTTTTAAGTATTTTCTGACACAAAAAATACTGATCAAAATAAATATAAAAACATTTTCGGATACATATATTCACGCCAGATACAAAGAATAAAAACGTACTGATATCAAAATAAATGTTTTATTTAAACAGTTTTTACATTTATTTTTAATACTTTGAACACACATCAATACTGTGTTGGAACATGTACTAATTAAAGTAAATGCTTCGTGCAATAATACATTCGCAATTATCATTATATTTCAGTTATGGATTTTCAATTAAAAATTAATTGCTACATCATCGTTATTTTCTTTAAAGTTTTGGTATTATAAGTTTGATATAAAAAAATCGTATCAATTTCAAATTAAAGAATTTAGTAATTATGTTCAAAAATCAAATAGTATTTTGTAATTATGATATAAAAAATTAAATCTATTTCGATATTATTCAGTGCTTCGTAACGCCAATTATATATACCTAAAATATTACTAATTGTAATTCTAATCAATTAAAATAATACTAATTGTAATTCTATTCAGAGATGAAAGTATCCCCTTATATTTTTTGTAACAAATTTAGAAAAAAAGATAATATATGTACAATCGACACCTCTTTAACTCCTCTTTAGATATATGCAATCCTGACTATGCTGTATAAAAAAAAACTACATATCAATCGCACATAACTTCCTATAGTTTTTCTATTCGGCCACAACAAATATAATATCATGGCTACCGTTCGATGCCAACATCCGGAGCGTATCTCCGGTCGACGGAAGTCTGGGCAGACATCTTAATAGCATGTTCGAAGTTTGTTAAGGGTGCGCGGAAACGACGCCGGGGAGGGAAATGAAAGCAGGCAGGACAGGGTAAACGTCATTCTGCCTCTCTTTGAAAGCGATATCTCGTTCTCCACAGCGCGGCGTCTCGCCGCGGTGAGACGCGGGATTGTATATCACTCGGCGATACAAATTTACTACTCGTTACTAGAAAATATAGTAAACCCCAGGTCAGTGATCTATGAGCGGCTCCAAGAGACCCCGGCGGTGGTGTTGCGCGGACTTCTGCAGCGCTTGGCTCGCGCTCTCGATCTTGCGCTATATAACTCGTAATAGACGAAGAACCGCGCGCTATCGCGATTTATTTTCAGCTTCGCGTGCGCGAGCGCGCGCGCGATTTGTGATTTATCTTGACCCTTCCGAGACGCTTTCACCGCCGAAAGGAAAACTCCCGCGCGACGTTCCCGCGGGAGCTTTCAATTTCCCTCGCATTTCGCGTTTCAAGCTCTCGGGATCAAACATTTGCAAAATTGAATTTCCAAGTTATGCCCAGAATTCGGAAAAAAAGTTGGAGGGAATTAGAAAATAAGAGAAGCAAAAGTGGAGAATCTTCGATCGGCGTAAATTGCGGAGTGACGCGCCCCAACTTTTGTTGACCTGTTATTAAGCGCGGGCGCCGGTACAGTTGCAACTTTCCAGAAAACTTGCTTAATATAATTCCTCTCGGCGATCCCTCTCCCCCTTCCCTCCGGCTTTGTTATTCCGCCAACAATGGTGGCGTCTACCGGGCCGCGCGATTTAGTAGAACTTGATATTTAGCAAGTCCGCTCTGGCGCTTGTTTTACTAACACGTGCCAACCGACTCCGTAACATGTGCCAACTCCCTCCTGGTCAAGGGGTCAACTAAGCCGAAGAAGATACAATGAAAATGTATATGCGCACACACGCGTGACGCCGTTGCCGCTGGCGTGTGCAGCCTCTATATTTTGCACTTTCCAACAATAATAATAATAACAACAGCAATAATATCGCTCGTTTCCGCTGTGCAACCTGTAGAACTTGGAAAATACATATCGCAGCAGCTGCGAGCAGCGAAGCGGTTTCCCGCATCAGAGTGCATTCTCCTATACTTTGGTAAGCAAATCTAAAGCCAACTTTTTACTACCTGCTTTTCAATATCGCGATATTCTCGATCGAACCGGAATAATGCATCCTACGTCCGAGATTCTCGTCTCTCACGCGCGCGTGCTTTCACGTTTTCGCGCGCGTTTACGCCGTGTAGAAGCGCGGCGGCGGCGGCGCAACGCTCGGCGCTCGGCCGACGCACCGAAATAGAATTTCGAAATAGACCTAATATTTTCGTCGTCTCGCATTTGCGCCATCTCTCTCTTTCTCACTCTCCCTTTGCCTGCCATCGCCGACATCGTTGTCGCAGTCGTAGTCGTCGTGGTCGTCGCCGTCGTCGTAATCGTCGTCTTGCTTGTGCCTCTCGTCATCCGTCGCCGTCGCCGTCGCCGTCGGCAAACGCAACCCCGAGAAGAGAGTCACTTCTCCGATTCTCAGACTTCCTCTGGGGGCTAAGTGTCTTTCATCATCGCTCGGCACGAATACATTTATCGTCGGCGCTTATCGACGAATCGAGAGCTCGGAGGCCTGAGCGAAGAGCGACGACTTGGGTTGGACGCGCGGACCGTTTAATCGAAGTTTCCGATTTTTCTCCACACTTAAGCCGAGAGACGAGTAATTAGCACTACAACGATGCGATATATTCAATCTCGGAGATCTATCTTCGTCACTTAAAAAATGAGTGTGGTTATCCGATGTACGTTACTCATAACATATAGTTGTAAAGTCTTTGAAATCTTCATGATTACTTAATTCTTTAATAAAATATTCCAAAATCTTAACCAATTATAAATAAATAACTATATCACGTTATGTTATCTATCAGCGACACTCTACTTACATCATCTCGTTTGATAATATCGATAATTCAGGAAAAAAAATAAGTTTCAAGATTATATATATATTTTTTTCATTACATTAATAGTTTACCACACACCTTTCAATTCTCAAACGACCTGTAAAAGCTCCCCATAAAATAGATTATAACATCTTCGTTTAATAGGAAATGTATAGAAATTAAGAAATTTCCCCGAGTCTTTGTATTATATACAATGCGCCTAAAAATACCTTCTGGGGGAAATGGGTAATAAATGAAGAGTTTTCCGTTCGCTGCACCTTTTACGACGGCGTTCGCCTACGTGCCATTAGCGCGCGCGAGAAATATTAGCAAGCGTCGTTATGCCGATAATGTAATTGCCCGTAAATCATAAAACAAAGTCGCGTGTCCGAGCTACCGGGTGCTGCAGAAACGAAAGGCCATGAGGAAGAGACGGCTCTTCCTTCAAAGAGCGAGCACATTTTCGGGTAGATAGCTACCTTTCACAACAAAAGGTCCAAACGTGGATTTTCCGATCGCCTAGATCCTCCGAATCAAACACCCAATTGCCTCACGATTGACGAAATAAAAATTGGATCCTCGATTACTTTGAAATAAATGCAAATGTCATTAGTCTTAATAAAATCGAAAGGTCATAAGAACTATTTCGTTTCTCTTTGTTGAAAATTGATCAGTAGTGGAACGATCATTTTGGTTAATTAAAGGCTATCAATCTCTATTATTGTTTCAATCTTCATTAAATGTTCCCAACGATAAGTGAAATTAAACCGATGAAAATGTCAAGCATAAAGATGAGAGAACTAATATCGGTCTACAATCGTTTTAGTGCCTAATAATAATTTTTGTGTAAATTTTATAATCTCCAGCTCATGTAAATTGCACATTTTTTTATCTTGAAATACAATCCTTAAATGAAATCGGAACACGTAATATCACAAATTAAATTGGCGAGCTGAGGTGTTACTTTTCGCAATAAATTCTTCAGCATTTTAACACGTTTATGAGGATTAGTATTAATTAAATTACTCATCAAATCAACGAATGTGCAGATCACTATTGACTCTCTCATATTTATGTTTGACATCTTCCTAACGATTGTTGGGAAATTATTGGGAAAATGTAATAAAGCAATTAGAACAATAATAGAATAGATATTCGAATCTAACCATATTTTTATAGTTATTTAACAATATAAATGATAGCTTGTTTAAACTATATTAAAGTTCTCGTAATCATAATATTGGTCTATGCAACTTGTGATATGGTTGCCATAGCCAAAATGGAAACTTTAATATAGCAAGTTGTATCATAAAACAATTACTACAAGCATATTGTTATTATTACCAACATTATAGTACAAATTATTATAAAAATGATATTCCTAAATGTAATTATTTAACTATACAATTACAATTTTTTCAGTATTAAAGTGATGCGAGGAGACCTGCAGGCAACTTTGAACGAAAGCGCGGCTTGCGAGCGATAATTATAATTAGATCACCCGCGCTGTTCCGGAGTTCGATACGTTTCTTCGGCGGTAACGACGCAGCGATGAAGTGGCGGCTACGCGGCGAGGAAATCGCGGCGCGGAGTGTCATAACATTCCCGAGAGAGAGGATTAAACTCGAAGCGTGTCGGTAAATCGAGTCGTCCCCGCAACGACGACGGTAACGGTAACGATGACACTACGTCGCGCGTTCGAATTACGTGAGCGGTGAACGATGAGCTCGCGCGCGCGCGCCCGGTCCGCGTCACGAAACAACTATTAATGACCGCCGGATCAATAGATACTAACTATTTATCACTAAGTATTTACCGTAACGATAAACTCTCCCGACAAATCGACGAAATTCCGATACGAGTTGTCACACCGTCGGCCGCGACATTAAATGACACCTGTGCGTCGCGTTGCGGTTCGATCGAACGCGACGGACACGATATTAAACGCGACCGTCGACACAGTCGTACGCAATGAGCCGCTAGGGATTGCGTTTGTTTTCGAAGATTAAGAGGAGGTGATGTACGCGAAAATTGTTATGCCGAAGATTTGAGAGTAAAATCGATACCTCGAATACCTCTATTCTTCTTATCAGCACCGAGAGAAAAATAATAGAAGCAATAATCGTAATATCACTATTATTTATGGTCACTTTTGGACCAAATTATATTTTTATACTTATTCAATAATATAATTAATAGTTTGTTTAAATTATATTAAAATTCTCAAAATCATGATGTTAATCTATACAATTTATGATATGGTTGCTATTATCAAAATGGAGATTTTAATATAGCAAGTTGTACATGAAACAATCACTATCAGTATATTTTATTACCATAATATGTACTTACTATAAAATTAATATTTCTGACTATAATTGTTTTACTATGCAATTATAGTCGCAAATATTATGCATTTTTTTCTTAGTGAAGATTTTATATTTTGGCTAATGACACCTCATTTCTAAATTTCTAAACTACAAGCGATGCTTATTGTTCCTCAAAATAATACATAGATTTCTCTGTATAAAAGAACGATTGTTATTCTACATCTTAAAAAATATCTGAGAAAGATTATAATCATAACAAATCAAGATTTTATATTTTGACTTATAAAGCAATAACTTGTTAAAATTTCTAAACCATAGAAGAATAATATTTCTTGTTCTAGCCTCGAAATAATTTAAAATTTCTCTGCATAAAGGACTGCTGTACTGAGAGAAAAAAAAACAATGTTGAGAAAGATTACTGTTCCAGTTTCAATATACGACGACCGAAATATTAATAATTCAGAGCTAAGAGGAGAGAGAAAGAGAGAGAGAGAGAGAGAGAGAGGAACAAAAAGACTTGCGGGAAGGGACGAGCGGGTGACGAGTGACGAGGGCAAACGAGTTTGTTTTCTACAATTTTCCCACAACGAGCACGGCGATGCGGTGTGCGCGGTAAGATACGTACGTACACAGGAATAGCAGGGGACACCATATAAACACCCGTAGTACAGTTCCGCGAGCCGGCTGAAGGCAGAATCCCGGTCGGATTCCCCTTTCCCTCCCCCTCTTCTCCCCCGGATCCGGCCGCGGCCACTTGGCCTTATACGATGATCGTTCGCCATCGAGCACGCGGCCGAGCTGACCACTGCATTTGATGCAAAGAAAGTAAGGACGCGGAGATCCGCCGATTTAAGAGCGACTGCCACCGTCCGTCTGTCTGTCTCCGCCAGGCCGTGGCTGCTTGATGTCTCTTCTGCGCACGAATCACGACATGTGAGACAGGTCCGGAAAGCAGCATCGAGTCGACTCTCGGCTTTATCGAGTCGCGAGATTTTAAGGCGAAGCAACCGACGTTAACGCGGCGATTTTTAATACTTTCGATTTTAAGTATTTTTACCCGGCGACTAATGGAAGAAAAGATCCGTCGTCTAACTTTGCATCTCTAAAGCTTGACTTGGAGAAGGTCTTTGATTTTTCATCAGTCAAAAAATATTAGTAAAATGGAAAAAAATCATCAATATGCATAAACTGAAAACTTGGAAGAATGAAATAAATTTTACGAAACTACCCCCTTTTCTCAGTACGTTCGTAAAATCTCCTGTTTGCAAGTTATAATATTTAATTTCCGAGGAATTTTCTTTAAAGATTAATTGCTATACTTTCTTATTTCTTCAACATTACTGCCGCTTAGATATTTAACTTTGATTATAAAGGTATCCCATTATAAGAAATTACAAAGCGACTTCTTCAATTTGGTGTAAGCGTCCGCATTTCTTTTCTTTCCCGCAAAAAAAAAAAAAAAATCGAAGCTGCCAAGTAATCTTACACTTTATGAACGTTTGAGTGTACGATATCTCGGTCTCAGCGGAAATCCGCGGTTCACCATTATTATTACCAAACCCGGTATATAGGGTATCCGCCCATCCGTCCGTCCGACGCGGGCATCTTCCGAAGCGGGCGCGATATCGGCCCGGCAAAGCCTGCGGAGCGCGTTTGCGTGGTGATTACTACTCGCGGCGTACGGCGAGGGCGATTATGCGGGTTATCCTCTGGTTAACCAAACGTCCAGGACAGAACGACAACGGTAGCTATTATTTGATCGGCGCACGCGCGTTATCGCGGTCGAAACGATCCCTCGTATGCGACGGACTCGCCCCCGTCCGGTAGCCGCAACGGTCGAATTGTGCGAAACGCATAGCGGACAACTCGTCAAACGATCCAGGCGACGTGACGTGCGCCGGAGGGGAGGAACCGGGGGAGGGAAGGAGGGGTGACACGGCGCGAAATTCCCATCGCCATTATTATATCGCGACGCGAGCCGCGCTCGTTAACGGCCCGTCGAGTTGCTGCCGCTTCGTGTCGAAGCGCAGATCGCGCGAAACGAGTTTCTAATGATCATTCTTTTTCTTTTTCTCCCCCACCCCCTCCTCTTTCTCCCGCCTACTCTTTTTTTTCCCCCCTCCTCCCCGAGACGACTCGGAATTTATCGCGCTATACTGTACGCGCGTGTCTGTCGCGCGCTCGTCGTTGATAATGAATGGACTTTTTATTGTCGTCGCCACCGCCGCCGCACATGTCCGACACTTTCTACGATTTCACTGTACGGGTTATCTTTTGCAAAAAGGAAAAAGGACGCTTTGCGGTCTGGTTCTTCCCGCGATAATGGTGCGCGCCACGGCGAACAACCGCTCGGTATTGCATCGCGCGAATTCGACGGTGCCGCTTTATTAAAGGATATTCGACTCTTCCGACAAGGAATATGCCGATTTTATCATTATACTCTACGGTATTCTAGTAATATTGTAAATGTTACTAGAAAGCTCGCGTTTCTTTAACACTTTCTAAAGTGTTGAATAAAAAAAAAAGATAAACAATAATAGCGCAATTTTTTCAAACAAAATTATGAAGGAGAATGTATACACCAAATTAATGCATTATTACGAAATCATTTCGTGCCTCTAGACGAAGAAGGAGTCATCTTTAATGCAGAGGAAAACGGCAATTCATCCCTGCCTTATTTCTTGATTCTTCGAGCGACTGTTTGAACTCGAGAAGCCGGGAATAAGGTGGTTTTGAATTGCGTTCTATAATTCAAAATCAAGCAGACATTCCGGGGTTCCGGCAAAATTAATCACGAGAGATGGAATCACGAGAGCCCGGTCTTTCCCTCTCGGCGAAGGGAAGCGATCTGCCGCCGCGTCTTTCGCAAAGTCGCTCAACAATATATTTAAAGAGTTAGGCGATCCAGCCGGGCGAAGTTTCGGGACGGACGGACAGACGGAAGGGCGAGGTAGAAGGCCCGAGGAACGTCGGGATCATCCATCGTCTTGGCAAAAACTAAACCACCGCCGAAAATAACTTAAGTGAGAGCGCCACGCGCTGCGCCGCGCCGACCCTCCGTATGTTCGCCGCGAGACGGACATGACGCTCCGCTTCCGAAAACCGGACAAGAACGAACGCAAGCTGCCCGGAGCAGAAACCGTCGCGATTTGTTCGCCGTCGAGCGGTTGCGGGACTGGTGCGCGGCCCGCGTGCTGCCCGCAGATCGATGCAGCTTCGAAGAAAGCACGCTTCATCCTTCCCTTCTCGCTCTCTCCCTCTCTATTTCTATCTCTTTCCCACCTCTCTCCTCTCCTCTTCTGTTCCAGCGAACGCACCAATAGGTAGTACTGCCAAAATGCAAATATCTGTATAAACGCGACGACCAGAAATACGAACAATCACGGTCGACGTGCGGCATAAATATGCATGATATCGGTATGACAGCGATTTCAAAATGTTGGAGGGATGCGCCGAGGGCCGAACGTAGTAGCGGAATTCGCATCAGCAAACGTCTGTCAGAATCCGCGATACATCGCCCCGCTGTTGTTAAGATATTGCGGGTAGCACGCACAATGGACATCCGTGACCACGAGTGCGCACATATCGATGATATCGGGCAGCGAATGTGCTGATTGATAACGAGGAGGACATTGGGCGACGGTATCGGCTGATTTTTATCGCAGTGGAAATTCACCACGTCGATTTTTCCTCCCGAACAATTAAATTAAGAACATTAATTTCAATTCGTAGCTCTATATACTTCTACAACGACGGGTTTTCGCGAATGGCGGAAACATCATTGATGTTTAAGACATAAATGTGCGTCAGGCGTAATTGAATGTGGATCGAGAACGCCATCCTCTGTACCATTGGTGCCTTCCACGCGTATCAAACCGTCCGCAAACCGTATACAGCGATATCTCTCCTGCGGTATGCAATATAGTTATTGTTGTGGCTACCTTGCGCTTCGGGATACTGCGACGATCAGAACCACCGAATACCTTTCTTTTTCGCAGCAGTGAGAAGAGAAATAAATCACACACGGAGACATTAATCTCTCTCAAAATAGTTATGCAAAATGTTCAAGCTGATTGTTGACGCACTCGAGCGTTGTTCAATCATCTTGAGCGTCCGACAAAATTATTTTCAGATCTGTATTCGACTAAATTTTCAGATACTTCAGCAAAATGTTCTTTTTTTTTTCTATAATTTTCTTGCTCCGAGAACAGAATGCACATAAACGTTCGTAGTAATAAACTGTATCTGTCTCTTCTTGTTATTTAAGAGACATATTTACCCCTATTGTAAAGCATAAATAAAAAATAAACGTATAAAAATGTGAACTACTATACGTAATTTGAGACATTGTGTTTTCTTTTCTTTTTCTCCAGTGCGCGACAATATACTTGTCTCCGTACGAAACACACAAAAGAAATTCCAATTTATTGCTAGCCTACACAGAGAGAAGAATTTCTTTAGATTTAATACAATTTATTGAACACAAAGAAATATGGTATCTATATGCTTTGAAATAGTCCAACAAAACTGTTTATTTGAAAAAAAACAAATACAATTATTTAATTGTTTATTGATTATTATAATATTGCTCCATGAAATAACACTTTTTCCAGATAATAAACATAATTTTTCGTAGAATATTGTGCTGTTTGAATAAAATAAATATAATAAGTAAATCCAAACGAATAAAGAACAAAATATATTTAAAGAATTCATTCTCTCTGTGTATTAAAATCTATTGTCACATCGTAAGATTTTAATTTAACGCCGAGGGAGACAACTGGAATTCGCGAATTATCGAACTCTTGGCGGTGCCGAGAGATGATGGCTCGCGATGAGAAATTTGCCAACGCTCCGTCGGCGCGCAGTCGGGCAGCTTTGTTGCCTTTTTGGCCGCGAATTGGTAGAATTAAGGCGTTGGGAAAAGGCGGAGTGAAGGAGGCGAGGAGGCATGACGGAGGCACTCGGGGGCAATAACTCGCAGCGTGTTGTGACTACGCTGCGACGACGGCCAGACCGCTAGTCGCTGTTCCGTTCCACGATGATCTCGTCCGTCCGTCCGTCCTCCCTCCTTAGTATCCCACTAACACGCCCGTCTCCTTTTTTCGGCTCGACTGCCGCGGCCGCAGCTCCGATTTCCCAGTCGAAAGTTACGCGAAAATAAACGACGTCAAGAGTAAAAGATCGATCGAGATAATGAATTGGCTAAGGGCCGATTGCACCATCACTGTTGCATTAAGCTAATGTCATTCAATTAATTTCTGATTTTCCCGCGCTCGTCGGAATACCACAAATGCCCCGTTGGCGTCCGTGCGGTAGATTATATCTAGCATTGCACAATTAAAAAATTATGCGACGAGGGGAAAATCGGATTTTCGAAAACGAGCGTTTTTCTTAAAAATGTGCCGAAAGTGTTCCTTCGAAAATCAATGGAATAAATTTCCAGGAATTCAGTTTGTCAATAACTATTCCTAAGTAGCTTTTCATTTTGACTGAGTTTCATTTTGAGAGTCGGACTCGAGAGTTGGACTTTTCCACCGGGAAAATTTGCAAACTCCGAAAATAACGAAAAATTAAAATATCCCACGGTGTTATTTTCCCGGCGTTGCCACGTTTTTCGGGCTGTCCGGCCAAATATTTTTAGGAAAGGCGTTATTTTTTGTAGGTCGCGGTGATGCAATTCCATCAGGCCGACGGCTAACGCCAGACTAAACGCGCTATTTTAATAATGGCCTGATTCCTCGTATTATTTCACACTGCGTGGGGCAAGCAAAAATTCCCCACTCACGAAAATCCGTCGTAGCCTGCCTACGCGCAAGCATTTCTGTTAACTTGCACTTTTTCGTCGGAAAACATAAAAGAAGGACCCTCTCGGGCACAGGCGTAATTGTAAAAATAAAATTTTCCATTACACAATTGCGTACGACAAAAAGTATTCCGAGGCGTGATTTCTCGCTCGGGAAATTAATTTTCATATGTCACACTTTCGAAAAAAGTATAATATATAATTATAAAAAATTCCTGCATTTAAACAGACAACTAACGCGTTATAAATAGAAGGAATAACATTTTGCTAAAACTCACATCATAACATTTAATTGTATTGCTGTCAAAGTTATGTTGAAGAAAATTTTTATGAAGAAAATTTGAAAAGACGTTGCACTGAAAACGAATCCTTTGATATTTCTATCTCAATCGAAAAGACGTAAAACTAAACTGAAAAAGAGAGAGAGAGAGAGAGAGAGAGAGAGAGAGAGAGAGAGCTCCTATCGGTGTAAGGAGGCACTGGCACTTTATTCCGTTCGGATGGAGTCCGTTCCTTGTATTACATTACATTACATTACATTACGATAAGCTCGGACTTCTTCGGCGCACTTCACGAAACTGCAAAACGGTCCTCGAAAGCGGATATCGCGGAAGCGTTCCGCCGAGGGCCGAGGGCGTCGGATCGCTCGAAAGTGGCGCAATTACCATATAGAGTACCGCGCTTACTAGCCCCGGTAATGGCCGCGCGGAATATTTCCGCGAGTCCGTTGTATCACCTCTCCGGCAATGAGCGGTAACGCGTGCGGCGAATCCGGAGCGTGTCGTGTCTGGCGCGGACGGCTGCCGGGATGATCGTGACCAGCATCGTGAGAACGAGAAAAAGGGCGCCTGAAGGAAGAAAAGCGCGGGAGGAGGAAAGGAGGGAGGCAGATGTTAGCCCTCTGGAAAAATCGCAGCGAGAGATTAGTCGGCCGGATTACGGTGGGTTTCGCCCTCGCGAAACCGAAAGAGAAGCTCACGACAGATTCCCTGAGAGGCGAAGGGAGGGGTGCCGCTTACCTCCCCTGGACCACGGTGTGGTTTCGCCGCTAAGGGGAGGGGATATTCTCAAGGACTGCAAAATCTCCGCAAATACGGTAGCGAGTGGCGGTCAAAGCGCCGCTAACGAGTAATTAACAAGCCAAACATGCGATATCCCGTTAATTACTCGACTCGATGACCACTCGATCGGATTTAACTGAGCCTCTCTTTATCCTTGCGAATTACCATGTGAGAACACCCACCATGTTCGACTGTTCATTATGAATTACGAGAGCATGTATATTACGAGTGCCACAGACAGATCTGTCAAGAGTGTATTTATTATTACTGACTCCCATTATAACTGCTGGAAATATATGCAAGCCGCGGTAATATCGGTCGCCTTGATCATCTAAAGTGCCACCAGCAATTACGCGATCGTTGTGATATTTTCGCAACTGTTATTCATTATGCAAATAGAGAGAAATCCCCACACAGGTTTCATTATTTATTTATTTTTTTTTTTCATACAGGGGAATCAATAAAAATTTATAATTTGTAATTCCAACACGTGCATGAATATTTAATCGGAAAATTGAACGGCGATAAAAGATGCAATAGTTTAGTAAAACTGCGTTTGAAACGCCATACATACGCAAATCTCAAATTTTTCGCGTATGCAATCGTAGATGAACGTTAAGGAATTATTATAAATTTCTGTTGAATTTTAGTTAGTAAATTCTTCTATTGGCGATACATATTTCGAAATCAAAGAAAGTTTTCGCGCGACATTCGATCATCATGAGAATTCGAGTTTAGGTGAGAGATACCTTCTTCAGATTAAAATTATTGGTAACCCGAGAGAGGGAGAGACAGAGAGATAGAGTTACGGGGGGAACCGTGACAGCTTAATTCTCGTCGCGGCCAAGATTTCCTGCTTCCTTGTTTTTTTCCACGTATTACGTGACCTCCTTCGTGGATCCGAGTGTATTCTGGAGCGTTCGGAAATAATACTCCGTGAGTAGGATATTTATAACTGCGACAAAACCGCGCCGCGGTCGGTCGGGCCGTCTGATCTAACAAGTTCTAGGCGCGCTGCTGGCTGCGCCAGACTCGCACAGTATATTTTTCTAAACGGTGCAAAACGCGCGGCTTCGATCGCGGCCTTGACTGTTCTGTTCGGCGAAACGCCCGCCCGTCGTTTCGCGAAACACGCGTCCAATCGATCTCGCGTTCGCGTTGCACACGGCGAGACAGGAGCAGCACGCGTCGCTAATTCGCGATAGCGCCGAATATTTCACAGAAATAGAACGCGTAGCGCTCGTTAAATCGTCGGTAGATGCGTAATTCGCGCGCGCGCGCGCACGCACGCACGCCGGCCGGTGCGTTGCACCGTCACAATGTAACATGCGGTGTGTGAAACAACGATGAAAGACTATGACAACGTTCGTGAAATGCAAACACGGGAATAAGCTTCCCGGAAAGTTACAATATACATCCGTTTCGATCCATCGGCGCGATAGTCACGTTCGTGGTTCTTTCGCTGAAGGGAGGAACGTTCACCGTCGCGTAAACCGGCTTCGAAAATTGAAAAGCAACGCGGTAAAACGGAGCAGCCGATGCAAAAGGGGGAAGAGTTAAAAGTCACGAAAACGAGCGGAAGAAAGACGGGAGGGGCAACAGCATCACGTGGATGCGAGCCTGGCGAAATTATCGTTTATTCCAATACTCGTTGACATAACGCGATATCGCGCGCTGCTCTAACAGCGACGATATTGAATTTAGATATTTATATATTATGTACTCGAGAGAGAGAGAGAGAGAGAGAGAGAGAGAGAGAGAGAGAAAGAGAGGTATTTACTTTCCAAACATATTTTAAATATCTAGAGTATCCACGTAACAAATATTAATGCAATGTATAAAATTATTAAACTGTACGAATTATTAAATGTAACAAGCGATGTGTAAAACGTGTAAAACAGAACATTTAAATCAAAGGAATTAAATATAACTTGAATAATGTTGTAAAACATGTATATACAGATAGATAAATATGTAGATAAATAGATAGATAACAAAGTAAAAAAATATAATAAAAAAATAAAAAAGATTTTAATATTTTTTTTCTCTTTATACATATGAAAAGCTGATTTTGAAAGAAGCAGCATATAAATGTAATAAACGTTACAAACACACTGGCAATTACGATTGTCAGGCGTAAATCATTCGCAAGTGTCTATAATTTGTGCACTTCAATTAATGTCCGTTTGCGTTACAGTACTCGTGCTATTACATTACGATTACAATACGATACGCAATGGTCCATCAATACGCGCCAATCACTATAATTACAATGCAGGAGGCGGAAAGGGTATTACACATGATCATCCAGTGAAATCCATGCGCGATAACTAGTTCCAATGAAAAGTTACAATGCGCCGGCTGTATTTCCCAGCAAGCATTTTCGGCCGCAAAAAAATGTTCCCGGTCGTAAAAAGCAAGGTTTCGGAAAATTCGGGATGCACAGTGAAAAATCGTAAGCGTACCAAAAACCAGCGAGTGGAAAAGTAAAGAATTTATGAAAAACAACAAACAGCAAAATTTATATATGCAGTATTTCAATATCTATGAATCTGTCCTAACTGATTTTTTATATATCTGTATATTGTATAATAATATATACGTGTATATAAAATTTAACGTTAAAAATGTATAAAGGGACGAATAGTTCCCGAATCCCAAATAACAAATAAAACTTGAAAAATTTGAGGGGAAAAAGTAATTAGTATAATCTCTCTCTTATCGTTTAATTAATTCCAAATTAATCGATGAGAAGTTGAACATATACTCTGGATAAAAAAATAAAAAATAAAATAAAGTTGTCTTCAAATAAAGGATTGTACAAATCGATAAAGAAGTACACCATTTTGAAAACTGATATCCAATATCTATGATCTCTTTTAATTAAGTGCATCTTCATTAAGGATGAAGGAAGAAAACCAACCTATCCTTGCTATCGCATTACTCGATGATGTCGGTATGTTCAATGGGAGTCGCTCAAACGGCAGGGAAAACACATGTTATCGACAGGATACCCCTTTTTGCGACTTGTTTGCGGTGAGGGTGGAATGAAACAGCGGGAATAGATTAGAGAACGAAAGGAAAAGCAGATACATTGAGTGAGAGAGAAAAAGAGAAAGAGAGAACAGCGCTAACTTTTTGTCGACTTTTTAACGAGATATTGGAGTACTTTGATAGACAGCAAAAGAAATGAGAGATAGAGAGAGAGAGAGAGAGAGAGAGAGAAAGAGAGAGTTGTGTTTTGACAGACAAAAGATGGATATTGCGTTGAATGCGCATTTTCAGCTTGAAATTTTCTGCTTTAATAAATTTTTTTTTTCCTAAACGGGATAAATTTGACACGCATCCCTTCATTGTATAATTATTATTAATAATTAAATTGTTATGGTTGACAATTACGGTTGCGCAACATATGATTCGTAATATTTCAAATTAATTTCTTATTTAAATCTGTAATGAGGAATTCTATTAATAATAATGGTAATAATTTTTGCAATTTTTTATTTTTTATCAATTTTATCAAGAATAATAATGTGTCGTTTATTATTTTATTATTTTGCTTCGTAAAGGCTAAAAGGGTTTTAATATCCCTCGTCATATTATGCGCTCTGCAAAGAAGCGTACAGAACCATATTTTGTCAAATGTCGCTCGCAGTTTTGTCGCTCGCAGCCGCAAGAGAAGAATAATTTGTCACAGAGCGGGCGCTCGCGCGTGTCCGATCGAACTCGTCCTCAAGTTCGGAGCCTTGAATTTGGCGAGGACGAGACGACGCCGCGCTTTCGGAGTCGTGCCAGCGCTGATTCATTGCGAAAGATTAACAACCGCTGTCGCGGTGGCAGACGCGACAGAAATGGCATGCTCTCCGTTACCAGGAGAGAGGAGATCGGGTTATTGCGCGCGATTACTTACGAACGGCGACGACGCCGGCGACGAATTTTCGGCGCGTTATCCCGACGATTAACCGGGGTTAGACGGCATCACGCGTCCCCGGCGTCGTAAATTGGCGCGGATCGGGTGATAATAGTCGGGGGGGGCGAAAAATTATCGAAGATCGCCGATAACGTCTCGAATGAGAACTAATGCACTTACGGCGGCGGCGCAGTAAGAGGTAATCCACTTGTGGTTAAGTGTGTTACTGCACCGACCCTACTTCATCTCTACTTTACGTTTGCCCGGCGCGCGCTGTAACGCTCTCGCTCTAATTCGGGATACGCCACCGGGGAGTGTTTCTCTCTCTTTTTTTTTTCTCGCCCTCGGTGAGGCAGTAAAAGCGAAACGAGCGAGTGAGAACGCGGACGTTTTTCGTCGTAAAAGAATGACGCAAGGCAAATTGAAGCGATAACGTTATTAATATATTGACTTCTGTGTAAAGTCATATACACGTGTTTTTTTTTTACTCGAAAATAAGTTTTTATAGCCAATTTAATAGCGACAACGATAGACACAGGCATGTGCTAATCGGTAAAAGCTGTCGGAAAAAATCATTTTACGCTACATTCCATCTCTCTTTTATCAAAGTAAACGTTTTAGCCTCAAGTCGATTGATACTGATTCCCGATACCTTCGTTTTAGGATATTTTCTCACCGATGAATAAAGATAAGATACTCCATTTTGCGCTCTCTCTCTCTCTCTCTCTCTCTCTCTCTCTCTCTCTCTCTCTCTCTCTTGCGCTCCACTTTGCATTCGCGTGACTCACCAGGTTCGACTCGCGATCTCAATCCACGTAATTCAATCCGCGATGACGCCGTTATGCCGGCCAATTATCATATCATTAACATTTCGAGCTCATTGATTGCTGTACGATGAACCTGTTAACCCGATTTCAGGGTCGAAGAGAAAGGAAGAAAGGAGCGGCGAGAGCTTTTCGACCTGTGGATCGCGTTCAATCCTGGACGTAGGATGGTATAGCCATAAATCGCCGCGGGGGACAATATTAAAATTTCTTTTCCTTTGGAAAGTGATATACGCCGGGTGCTTATCGCCTCGCGAGACGCGAGGGATATCCATTGGAGACATTAATCACCCGCGTGTTCCTTCCGTTAACAAGAAAAATAAATAAAACCACGTCCTGTGACATAAAAAAATATTTTACCGCTCCCTTCGCATTCTCTCTCTCTCTCTCTCTCTCTCTCTCTCTCGCTTCGTCCTTCTCTCCTGCGCGACTCCTGTAATTTCGAATGATAGATCGCAAGAAGTCAGGATATATAACAAAGACTCCTGCTAGTCCTTCGTTCCCCGTACTCTATGTGATACACCGTGCTACCTGCCCCGATCGATTGCATGTAGTTTGCGATGTAGTACTATGTAACCAAACAAATTAACAACGTCTGAAGACAATTTTTTATTTTACAGTTGTTATTATTGCCCACAATTTGGTTGTGTCACCGTTGTTTTTCACGCGAATGCCAATCAGCGAAAAACGCGAAAATAATAGGACGAAAGCTAATGAGAGTATTATATGTAGAGAATACTCGAGGGTGCGAGACAGGTATCTACAGCGCCGAAAGGCGAATTCATCGAAGACATTACCCCGATTTCAATTCGCGGATAGATCGCGCGATCTGTCTGTGTCGGCTCTCGAAAGTATCGTGGCGGGAATGAAATCGTTAGAATTGTCTGCGAGGCAAAATAAAGGGCGTGCGCTGCACGATCACGTCGTGCGATACTTCTCGCACTTCATTACGGCCCGCCAAAGGAGGAAAGAGTGAGAAAGAGAGGGAGACAGACTTCCACCGAGCAGGCGGGTGCGGGCACAGGGATCACGGTTTCGCTGTGCAATCGTGCCGCCACCACTGCCGCCGTTCACTGTGATCGCACGGTCGGTCAGATCGCTAAAAATAATCGCGTTCTCCGAGAACGGTCGGACACGTTAGGAGATCGGCGGCTGCCGGCCGCCCAGCAGTCTACGCCACGATCGCCGGAGTATACCGGGCCAATACGCCGAGCAATTAATCTGCCTTGCTTGCGCGGGTCCGATTTAATCCGCCGATCGCGATCCCGGGGCCGAACACGGCTCGTTTCGCCGTTCGTGTGCCGCGGCGTTTCTCCCCCTTTCTCCCTTTTTCTTTCTCCCGTTCTTTTTTTCTTCTCCTCTCACGCACGCCGGAATCAAATTAATATGCCAATTAATTATTAATCTCCTCTGAGATCCAACTGCTAATATTGATGATACGGGAATTAAAGGTGTGGATTTAAACAACCGGCAACACTTGCACAATCATTATTTCTTTGAATCTCACTGATGGAAATGAAGCAAACACGATACTGTATAAATTATTTAGCGCCTGACGTGTTCATTGGGTTATTTCATCTTACGAATAATAAATAAGTTACTTTCCCTCTGTGTTCACGAGTCGCGTGATATTTTTTTTGCCTTATGTTATAAAAATACTGTTATATATTAATTATAAAATTAATTATAAAATACTGTTAAATATTAGTGGACTTCTGCATTCCAATATAATCAACCATTTCGTATCATTCTTAACCTTTGAAAGAGCCCCCTGATAAAATTTCTATTAAATTTTTATCAAAGTATACCAAGAAGTTATCATTCATCTGTTTTCCCATTTTTCGTATAGAATATTTTACTAATTATAGTTATAATAAGATTTTTGCATGCGCACACGTGAAAGAGAAGATTAATCCAAAAATTCATCAAAGAGTTTACCTAGCTGTTGTTTAATACTTTCGGATTGTAAATAAATTTATATGGCGAAAGCGTGTGCGGGACAGTTATGCGCTGGAATTGGCTCATATATCGCATTAATTTAATATAAATTCTCGCGTCGAATCATGCGATAAAGCGTCTCCGATTGCACGGGTACGTGAATCCATAAATCAAGCAAATCTCGAGATCGATTTCCGCGTAATAACATTTTAGCAATAAAGATCAAAGATTTAAATCATTGATTAATCAATTTCATAATTGTATGATACGCAGGAGATAATGACAACGAACAATAACGGCGACGAAATGACTATTATAATCAGCAATGTGTATACCGTATTGTTGATTACAACCCCCAATCCACAAATCGTTTTTAAACAGCATTATGCACTTAAACTGTACACCTGATAACTGAAACGCGATCAGATCTATTTTTCTCGAAAAATGTTTGCCAGCGAAAATACATAAATCGCTATGTTTCATGTTAATAAAAAGTGATTTATTTCTACACTCATATTTAAAATTTTTTCGTATCTATCAGTATAAACGCTCTTTTAAATTGTTCCATATCAATGTATATATCTTTATAATATATATATAATACTATATTATATTCATAGTATGTAGTCCTGCGTATTTGTATTTCAATTCATTTAATCTTATTTTTTTATGTGTGCATCTTTAAAAAACAAAATAAATCTTACTTCTTTAAGATAAATTTTTAATCACAAATGTATTAACAAGATTGTATTATAACCATTACGCATTGAATTACTTTTCATTTAATATACATTTCCTTCATTTAATGTACATTTCACATTTTCTTAAAGTAAAATTCGCAGAATCTCAAGGCTTCCATTAAGAATTCATATCCGTTAATAATAACGCTTCTAATTATGAAATTCCAGTCCTTCACCATACATAATAATTTCATCTTATATCAATCTTTCTCGTATCCGTAGTCACTCCACTTCCGCCGTTGCTGATGCACGATAAGATCCCGCGTGCGCCTGCCGCCGTTCGATTGATCGATCGATCGGCCGGTCGATCGATCGATCGATCGCTCACCGATCCGCACGACTCTCAAGCGATTCGAACGATTCTCGGTAGATCTCTCGGCGTGTTTGTGCTCGGCGTTGGATCGGCGACCGCCCAGCAGTCTACCCGGTCGCCCCGCGCGCCGGCACGGTGTATACACACCCCACACGTGTGGTCTCCCACCAGAGAGAGGGAAACGCGACGGTGTCCGGCCGTCCCACCTCGCGCGCCTTCACCTGCGGGCCCACCGGCGTATGCGTGCCGGACTGCGTGCGAGCGTCCAGAAAGAGTATATGGAGCGTGTACCTGTGGGTTCTCTCCCTTCCTCTGACCCCCTCCTTTCCTTTCCTCCACGTCTTTCTCTCTCTCTCTCTCTCTTCTGTCTCTTACTCTCTAGATATGGACACAGGGCCGTACGTGCTCTGGATACGTACGTGTCGATTTTCTCCCCGCTCCCCGTCTCTGCACGGACCCAGAATGGCACAGTCGAGTACACCTCATCCCGCTGTCTGGCTCGCATGATGCGACCCAATCTGGTGTCCGTTTGGACTCCCGAGATCTACTATTCCCGTTAACGTCAAGTCGTCGAATATATGTACCCCCTCGCCATTACGTTCAACTCTCTCGCGCGATTGTAAAATTTAGAATATCCCTAAATAAAAATGCAATACACTGTAAAGGAATGTGAAATTACACATAAATATGTGTAAAAATTATATAATTTATAATGGAATATGTAAAATTTTTATTTAATTTTGCAAATGTATCTATATTAGTGAAAACTTATACATTTTTTTCATTATAAAAACTATGCAATTTTATATAATTTTTTTATAACGTAGTCAGAGCTTAACGAAAAGCTTTTTAGATCTCGAATAACAGAAAAACACTCGAGACAATTCGTAAATTATTTACCGACCATAACTTACACGCGTCAAGTGTCCCGATATATTCTTGGCCTTACAGCGGTTATTTGAAGAAATCCAGATTTGCTTCACCGGAAACGATGCATTTGTCTGCGACGCACGCGACACGATTTATAAAATATCGCGACGATACGGGTCATCTTAAATAAAAGCTACTTATTCCGCGCTCGTAACCGTCACGAGTCTGTCATGCGCACGGATATTTTTCCGATATCGGATCGGCCCGGTATCGTCTGTCAGAAATATACGCGGGAATATGGCACTGGCGCGCGTTAGAGATGGACGGCGTGTCAGATTCTCGAAGGCCAGCCGGCGCGGATCAAGCCCGGATGCGAGTGCCCGGGTGCGATCCTTTCTGGATCGGCCGAAAGTGTCACGGCGGCGATGACGAGATACACGCCATTATCGAGTGACCCTCTCAGCACTATTTACCCGAAGCACCGTTGCGTCGTCGTTGCACCGCGGTGCACCGTTGCATCGCATCGTACGGCCCGCTCGCGCCGTACGATGCGACGTCCTACATACGTGGCCGCGTGTCGAACACACAACGATAATTGGCATCAATTAATATCGATAGTAATTCGCCGCCGGGGCCGTAGAATCTGCGCGCCGCGAATCATCGGCGATCGCATCAAGCGATCGCGAATCGATTGAGGTTCGACGAGGAGAGCGAAGGTGGCGGGGGGGGAGAGGAGGGAGGGAGGTCAGAACGACACGTGTTCCGTGAGATTTTACGACGTACCAACGCGTTCGCGTGACGCCGTATCGAGTAGCCTATTAACGGAGTTAAACGCGACGCGACCGCGAACGATCACGGCGATAGAATGCGTTGAAGCATTAATGAGATGATCGGCGGAAGGAATCTTTATTCATCAACGTCGCGCGCTCGTTTCATTCACCGAGAAAAAAAAGTAGTAGCAGTAACTATAATGTCACTATACTTTATGGTTTTAGACCCAGCCATATTTTTATAGTTATTCGACAATATAAATTATAGCTTGTTTAAAATATATTCAAATTCTCATAATAATATTGATTTATGCAGCTTATGATTGCCATCACTAAAATAGAAATTTTATTACCGTATTATAGGAATAATTACTATAAAATATTCCTAACTATTTTATTTCACTATGCAATTATAGTCGTAAATATTACACATTTTTTTCTTAGTGCTTAAAAGAGGTACACGATAAATCTAAAAGACACGAGAGAATGAGAGATGTACGATAAATAAATAAAAATCAATATCATTAAACATTTAATTAAATTATACCGCTATAGATACAGAAAAGGGTTTTATTATGTCTTTAAAATATCGTGTTATACATTAAATGTGAATTGTACGTGTGCGAACTTACCAGAAAAGTTTCAATTTCGGTCGCGCTGCAGCAAGTTTCGAAAGTCTCCGGCACCGCACGGGCGCCGTAAAAGGAAACGTTCCCACACGCATCATCGTTATTCGCGATCTCAAAAGTTCAGCTGTGAACAGTCGCTTGAAAATTTTGCGTGGCACCGCTGGCAAAATTTTGTGCAAGAGTTCTCGCCGCGACACTCGGAGGGTGGAATTTGCACGGAAAGTTTAATTCAAATTGGTCGACGGTATGTTTCACGAACTGGCGCGTTTGCGGACGGCAGAGCGCGAACGTAGACGTTCGACCGGTCGAAAGTGCGAGGAGGGCGGTCACGAAGAATGTAGGAAATGACGTACACGCAGGTAATTTGTTTCCGGAAACTCGGTATATCAGCCTGATTGCCTGCTCGGCACGCGCGTTTCATTTCACACGTCACGAGGACACGCAAAGGCGACAGTCCTCCTGTGAGGGATCGCTGGGTTTGCACGGTTCCAGCAAGCTTGCAGTGCAAAAGCGATGAAAAATGAAGTCACCGAGAACTTCAAATATACAACGTGTAAATATACGGACGATATTTAATTTCATCGTTGCAGCTTTACAATTGCAAAAGCAATACGGTGAGTTTAGAATTATTGTGTACGTTGATATTTGTGATAAAAAAGCTTTTATTTTGAAAGGATTCTTTTTTAGCAAAAATACTGCAAAATCACCGTAGATAAAGTGCCAAAGTGTTTTATTTTCCCAATGGTATTTCCCTCAATAAAATATCACGTAAACTGGTAAAGTAGAGATTATCTCGAATATTCGAGATGTTCCATATTACCTTTGTAGATCGTGAAATAACGTTTGCGCAAGGCTCTATGATAATTGATCAGTTACGTTTCAAGAAGCACACAGTGCATATCAAGCGCACTCGTTTTCAGACAGATTATATGGCATGCATTAACAGAATTGTGCCGTTGAGCTCCGCGAGACTAAGTTTGCGTCCAAGTGATATGCTTAATTCGCAACATAATGCGCATGCTAATTTATTTACGTATGCTCCTGCCTAACTCGGGAATCCCTTATGGCAACTTTATATTTTGCTACTCGACAAAATGGCACGGGAAGCGCTCTCACGGCTCTACAAAAGAAAACGCGCAAAGAGCACGAACAGCGATATACGTGGATAACCACCCACAAAAGGACGAAACTACCAGAAATATAATTTTGTTGTAATATAAACTGTACCGACTGCTAGATTTACCCTGCAATCTTCTATATAGACGTCGTAATTCGTTCGCGATCGATCGCACGGGTCTGCTTAAGCACTTTAAAAGATTGTTATTCAGAATCTTATGAAAAAGCGAAACCGCGAAAATGACCATGCGAACTCTCCTGCGAGTCACGTACGTAAGAATGCCGTCTTATCGCAACCCCGTACATTACCGTAATGGATAGCGTGGGATAACTAATCAAGATCGCGTTCCTGTACAAGTATATCAGACGCGCTTGACACACGCGGTACGTACATACACGGGTAACTCGCGGCTTGAAGAATTACGGAAAGTGCTCGCACGACTGCCGAAGAAGATATAGATCGTCCGATAGTGCACCGAGAAATGGATGGAAGAGTATAAAGATAAAAGGATCGCGGAAAGGAGCTGGAATGGAGAAAAGAGAGACGCAATAATATGTGATAAGATATCGCGATACTCTTGACGCTCTCCTTCAATTCTCTCTACATCTCTGTCCCTCTCTCTCTCTCTCTCTCTCTCTCTCTCTCTCTCTGGTTTGCTTTACGCCGCTCTGGTATAAACTAACAGAATGTGAGAACGAGTTTCCGATTAAGGTCTCATAATTGACGTTTCCAACCTTCTCCCTCCCCGGCTTAATCACCGTCAACTGAGAAAGGAACTCGCGGACCTGCTGTTACAGATCACGGATCAACGAACCGTCACCGAATTGCTTGAAAATATATTGCTTTACATACATATTATTTTCACCTTTAGTAAAAATTGTATTTCCAGGAGGAATAAAGGGTAAAATGTTTACTTGTATTCTATGTGATAAATTCTTCAAGTATTCAGATTTAAGAAAAAATTATTTATATTATTATATTAATTTGTAAAGCACACAGATAAACGTATTATAAAAATTATTTAAAATTTTCGCAAGGATTATTTTGATAATTTCATGATGCAACAATGTTTATATTACTAATATAAATGACGAAATTTTAATTAACGCACGTATTAATTACGCTTTGTTATATAATGTACATTGGTACTTCTTGATCGCTACTTAAAAATTTCCGAATCGCATTTCAGATACGCGCCGATCGATACTGACGATCGTTACTATGAACGTTTTACTAATTAGTCCTGTCTTGAAAAAAAAATCCCTCCACGTCAACACGGTCTATCGCTTCGTCGGGATTCGCTCGTAATTAGTGCGCCGGCTAATTAGCGCGTTGCACAATTACGAGGCGTCGCTCACCATCGGCGAGGGTGTGGATATCCTGGGGGGAGAAAAAAAGGCCAGGCTAATTATTTCATCACGACAATTCGGTGAGATTGTTAAGTTTATTAAGATTGGGGGAGTAGTCGAAGATCCGATTACCCTCCGTCGCACTTGCACGTGATAAATCTACTTAACGAAGTACACGAAGCGGGAAAGTACGTGGATCGTGTACTGCAGGGCCGACCGAAACTCGCATGCGATCCTCGATAGAATGTAACTTGTGCGTTTTCAAGGAAATTTATAACCCCAACTTCCTTCTTCTCATTATATGCGCTTATTATTATTATTATTATTATATTAACTTTCGGTGTAATCACTTAATCAGTACGAAGGGAAATTTAGGGTTTGTCCCTCTGCGGAGTTCCGAGGTTCCCTCAAACACGACAATCCCCTAAACACGAGCCAGCCCTGTGTCTGCTTTTCGCCGGCTTCCCTCTTGTATTCTGTCACGATCGCAACATCTTCGGCGTACGATAATGGGATAAGTCGCGAAAACTTTCGATCCGCCGTCGAGATGGATGTAATACCGGCGCGGAGTGCAGGTAGGCGTTAAGCAAACGAGCGCAACAGTTATGAACTCCCGCGGACGAGGAGAGGCGAGCGATGGGAGGAAGAGGGAAGGGACGACGAAGGCGACGAAGACGTACGACGGAAACGTTAACGACACGACGGTGGATATAATACCAGCTGGTAGTTTCCGAGCACGTCAAAGGGCCCCGTGCTCGTTTTCTCGCCAGAATTCGCTTATCTTCGCCCGAAACTTGGGTAAGCGATCGGTCCTGAGGCGTTGTTCCAACTACGTTGGACTGATTAAAATGGCGTTTGTGAAAATCGATACATCGCGATAATCACGAGACGCCGCCGTCTCACAAGACCATCCCCGACTGTCACGTACCTCGCCTCTCGGCATACACCTGAGAGTCTTGGATCCTGTGTTTACGCGGTTCTGTTTCTCCTGGGAACTAACCGTACCGCACTAATTAATTATACAAATAAATCCCCAAACAAAAATTAATTCGCAACGTACACTCGCAATTGCGATTCAACTGAAAGATTCGAAAGAGGAAGTTGAAATAGTTTTGAAATGAAATACAAATTTCAACGCGCACGACTGTTTCGAGGTTTTGCATGAGTGAAATAAATTTCGTTTACCGTCTGAACTCCGTATTAATCGATCTCCGCTTATATATTATCTTTCCTTCGATATTCCATATATAATTCGCATCGTAAAACTTATTTTCATTCGTTGTGATATTACTTTATACTAAAACAAAGCGAGATGTGGAATGCGAAAGTAGTAACGTCTATTACGATTGTAAAACCATCTGTATCGCATCCGCATTGCATATTTAGTCGTATTAGGTCGATTGCGTGACTGTCCATAAATAAACGTTAACCTGTATCGAGAGGCAAATTGCAACAAAATAAAATAAAACTGAGCTATCTGTACTAATTACTGGTATTACTTGCAATGACATGGCAGCAAGCGCATGCTGTAATTTCCATTTAAATAAAACTAAAATAACATTGGGTATTTTAAAACTTCCAAAATTCTACGGTTTTATAAAAAAAAAAGAATTTTTTTTCACTACGTCCAAAACATGTTCAATAAGGATTTAATAATAGAATTATTTAAATTAAAGATTAGTTGAAATAATTTGAATGCAAATATACCATATAAATCATCGAGAATTACCAGGAATGATGTTAGCAATTTAACCACGCATTATTGCGCGTACTCCGGTATTACACAGTTATTTAATTAGAGCACAAATTGCTGGTTTAATGGTTTACATACTCTCGCGTAATAATCAAAGACTTTTGAAAGTATAATTGTTTATCAGCTTATATTTTTCTAGCTTTTATCCCCCGACTTTTTAATAAAATTTTAGGATAAGTATTAACCAAATCGAATTCTGCAATAAACATAAAATGCTTTATTATTTCCTATGATGTACATTTTCTATGATGTTTACGATCGTGTATCGATTATCTTTATGCAACTCTTCGTATCAATTACACAAATAATTCATCATCTGTTCCAAAAAATTAGTTATAACAGTGATTCGACTGTCGAGTGTGCTGATCTCTTAAAAGAAATAGTTTATCATCTTTCTATCTTTACCAATAAATATGTATATTTATTTATTTTTATTGTTATAAAAATTAAAAAGTTAAAAATAAAAAATTACTTTTGTTAAAAAATACTTAGCATGTAAAAAATATAATTGTCAACGAGAATAATATAGTTGTATATATAATATATCAATTCATCAAAACTAAAAATCTTTTTTATAAGTTTCCAATAAAATTTTCTTTAACAAAATTTATTGAAGATTATAGAATAAGGTTCTGGCTCTAAATTGCACAAAAAAACTTTTTATTGTGTGATTCCTTAGAAATAAATAATTAGAAACAGATTAATAATTATTCGATAAAACACACAAATAAAATAAGAATTAATTAAAACAAAAAGTAATGAAAATGGAATTATGGTACTATATTAATTATATGACTGGCACTGTTTGAAGTAACTAAAATAATTTCTATCCATATCTAATATTCAGTTCAATTGGAATCATCCAACAGAAGGAAAAAGCATTGTCAAATTGTCGAGGAGGTCGGCACAAATGTCTCGTATATAGAGTAGCAGTAGCCAACTATCACGTTTCATTAATGCCTCTTATTCCGTTAACGTTGGAGATCGAGCGCGCGTGCGCCTCGCTCTCTCTCGCTCGTTCGTTCCGACCTGTCTGTCGTCGTCGCGATTACGCGCCACTTGTTAAGGACAGGTGGAACCGACGCGCGCGCTCACGATTACCGCTTACGTTCCATCACGACACGAAGTTCAAGATAAGAAGAAAATTTGCAAGCCTGCGACACCGATCCCGTCATCCTCGAATGCCCGCGTGGAATTTGTCGTATCGCCAGCGGCTTTCTACTTTTCCGCGCCGAGCGTTTAAGGTAAATCAAATCGGATCGTTCCTTACTCGTGTCTCAATTGTGCCGGCAATTTCTACGCCGCTACACAAGGGAGAGACGTTGAAAATTTTCCAACGTTTAATGTTAGAAAGGAAACTTTGTGCGAAGTAATCTGCTTTTTCATCTCGATCCTTCAGTCGCGGAAATGTAAAGTGTGTTTATTCAGATTGAGAAATTTGTCAAATGCGAATCTTGGAATCGTGTTTGACAGAGCACAGAATGAAAACGTATTCCAACATTATAATTTTGACGATCTACAATTAATCAAAAGTCACGTTCTAAAAAACTCATTATTTCTTCCTATCTAAATTATTTTTATATAAGAATTCTAATACAATTGGCTTCGGGTAAATGTAAGCGAGAAACCGAAATATATATATAATACATGAAATTCCCTATCGAACCCGATGCCATTTGCAGGGATCTCAGGAGCGTGGCTCCCGGAGAGGAAATATAACCCTGTTCCATCGTTCGTCACGTTCGGCGCGATAAATCGACCGCGGAAGGTCGTCATGCGAGTCAAGCGGCGTGGAATCATCCGGCCATGCGGTCCATGCAGTCACTAAGATGGGAAAGGACAGTGATCTCGGCGACGCCGACAGATCGCGCGGAGAGGTGGAAGCGCATTGAACCGACGGCGACGCCGGCAGTAAATTGGATCACCTTCAAAAATTCACCGCCCGTTAAGAACCGGCGCGATGATTCGCGATGATTACGCGCGGGTAGTACGAGGGAAAACGCTAGACGCGCGGAAATTCGGTACGAGGCGCGACGCGACGGGCGCGGATTCGCGACTTACGTGGCGGGTTAAATATAAGCGGCGCGACGCGCGGCAGCCGTTCCGACGATCGCGTCCCCGAGAGCGCTTGCTCCTCCACGTAGTAGGCGTCGTAGTCGCAGCAGCAAGATAATCCAAACGTTCGGACGCTCGGTTGGCGATTACGCCGTCCTTGAAATTCGCGGAAGCGCGAGGAGAGATGTTCGTTGCGACATTTAGAGCGACCCCTCGCCATTCCAAAGAGGAGATTCCTTTGTGGCAATATTACAATTTTTCCGAGATTAGATATGAATTTTGTAAAACGATTTCTCATGGTATCATTAAATATCATACGATGAAATATGTCAGTTCATCGAAGCAATTGAAGATATTCGAAATTGCGTACGTTATAAATTCTATGACTTCAATATCTCAATCTTGTTTGCCGTAAATGTTCGATGATTCCAGTGTGTCGAATATGAGAATAAATTGATTCAAAACACGCGCATATATCGTACAAAAGGAATTAAAATGTATCAAAGCAATACTGCGGGGATTACAACGAATTTATAATGTGGCTCAATGAAAATTGCATTTGAAAGTAAATTCCACTAAATTTCCATACAATTTTTTTTTTTTTTTGGTAGCAGTTTATACTTTAACTAACGGTTAAAAACATGTTCCGTAAATTAATAAAAGTTAGTGCTGCGAATTTAAACGTAAAATGTGCCTGCATACCCGTGCTATATCAGGCGCGAATTAAAATATTCACGTGCGTTTACATAAGTTAGCTGCCATATTGCCGGGCTGTCTGCAAAAGGGAAATATGTACACGCGCCTGTTGAAGCATCCCTTTCCATATTAACAATATTGCCGCGTGCTATATCCCAAAACTGATCGAGAATTCTGCATCGACGACGACGACGACAACGTTTCAGCGCTAAAAAAAAAAAACTATCAAGCAGAGTGTATCGAGCTCGATCGTACCCCCGAGTCATCGCAAATCGATCGAAGCGGCCGGTCTGCGATGAACAATTATCCGGAACAAGTGAGATATCACGTGGTGTGCTCCTGTTTATTCGAGCGCGCGCGCGCGCGGATGCCCTTAGGTATGTTAAATTCTTTCGCGTGCTCAAATATGCAGCGGATTTATTGGCGTATTTTACGGATCGATACTAGCCGTATCGAGTTAATAATTCCTTCTTGCGATGTGTGCCTCGAAACCAAAATACCTAGGCTGCTAAAAGCCTTTAATTATAACTCCGCTAAGTTGATTTCGAAATTAATCGGGTTTAACGAAATTGACTTTTCTCTCTCATTACATTCAAGAACACGTTTTTATTACAATTATTACAACCGAAGTACGCAAGTCGTCGAACATTAAAGAGAAATGTTTAAAATTTTTAACAAGATCGTACTGTAATGCGATAAAAAGTTTTGCATAAACTTTGAGATGCATACATTCGTCAGTTTATGTTCACGAGTGTATAATGCCTCAAGTAACTTTGTTCTTTTAACAATTTTATCATTGCTTCTTTTAGGACAATCTACAAACTTAGAAACTAAATTAAGAAGTTATAATAATTGTCACTGCAAAACATGATTTTTGCAAAATAATTTTATTTTATTTATTGATAAACCACAAATACTGTTTAATAAACGCAAAACCGTAATATTAAAAATTCTAGATTACGAATAAGAAGAAATTTATAACGCGGCAGCTTTTTAATCAAGACTAATTACTGTTTCATAGAAGAATGCTTTAGCACCGACATTGTAAGAATTTCTTTGAAAAATTACGTTTTTCAAAAAGAGAAATCAGTATATATACGTATATAATAGCGATTCTTACAAGAGAATTATTAGATTAGTTTACATCTTTTAAAGAAAATGTTTATGCAGCCCGAGATAAATTAATGTTGTATTAAATAAAAACTTGAAAACGAAGACGTGAGATAAAAAGCGTAATAAGTGCCACAATAAAAAAAAGCTCGGAGAAATTTATTTCTCTCTAAATAATACTTAGTCATTTGAAGAATGTAAATAAAACCATTCCTTTCTACATTCATTCAAAACATTCATTTCAGTAGTTTGAAACAAAATAATTCTCTCTTTCATTTTTATGTCGAGTCTTTTATTTCCACCGGCACGCGTCCGATTGACTAAGAACTGTAGATCGTACAATTTTTGGAACTCACCGTAATCCGGTCGAACGACAGCTTGGACGACCTGTTCGTTCTTCTTATTTCGGATCACCGGCTCGCCGAGGATCGTGAAGTTCCTGGGTCCCACGCGATTCACAAACACTAGATACACTTTGCCCCTTTTAATATTGGCTCGCACCACACCACTCGGATTATCGCGTTGTTGCTGCTGCTGCTGCTGCTCGTGGCCGTTGCACACGGTCGACTTACCGGGCACCAATTTGTCGCGGAAGTGCAGCCGCACGCTGTCGTTCTTCTGCAACGGCTGAAAGCCCGGCTGGCTCTTGTATACCTGCTTCACCTCGAAGGTCACCGCGTAGTTCAGGCCGGGCTTCCTCCGCGAGGACATGCTGCGAGCCTTGCCCTCGAACACGGTGGGCGCCAGGTAAGCCCGATTGCCCACGTCGACATCGGGACACCAATTCTGACCGCGGCAGCCTCTGTCCTTGTTCCGGCAACGGCGTCGCTGCTCGCGCGGCGAATCCGCCTTGATGCGGTTCTTTGGTCGTTGCTTCGCCGATCTGGTGACCCGCGGTCGCTGCATCGACGACTCTGCCGTTAATGAGTAGACAAGGGGTGCCTGCGTCGAGGAGTGACGGGGTGCGCGAGTCAGACCGGACTCGTTTATCTCCGGGTGAAAGGCGTGAACGCGCGTCTTCGTCTCGAGGATATCCTCCTCCGCTTCCGCTTGCTCGGGACTCGGCGCTGATACATCACGCCGAATTCCAAGTGCCACCTCGGGCGACGTTGCTCCACGTGTTGCGAAAGAGTACGAGATCTGTCGCATCCCGTCGTTCCTCGAAGATCGTTCTCCATCTCCGAAGGAGTGTTCTCCGAGATTCACTAGGCTCAAATCAACTGGTGATTTGATCTCGACGTCGAAGTCGCGATCAGCAGGACGAACCTCGGACTCGAATAACTGTTCCGAGTACCACGGGATTTCTCGTGACTGGTGCCCCGTGACTTCGTGAACTCTGATTTTGGCCTCCTCGTCCACCACCCCGTTTTTCGACAACGGACGATAATAATGCCTCGATGATGTAACCCCAACGGACGTTTTTCCAAGGGGAATGGCGGGGGGTGCCGCAGCGAGCGCCAGTGCGCCCCACCAGCCGCTTAAGAACCCGGCCAAAAGCAGAGGCGCCCACATCATCCAACCTGGTTGGCGGTGTGATCGGGGGTGAGGTCGACACCTCGGTCACCCCGATTCGCACAGAGGCACGAGCTCTTCGCCCCCTCCTCCTCCTCCTCCTCCTCCTCCTCCACCTCCTCGTGCTCGGGGAGCCGTACCCCTTTTGCTGTCACTAGTGTTTTGCTGATGATTCCTATGTTAGTCCTGTCTCTCAATCCTCTTCGTTTATTCCTCCCCCCCTCGCGATTAGTCACCTACGGTGACCCGGTTCACGGTTTCGTCTCTCCCGCTCGCCAAATGGCTAAATCTGTCGTAGTCGGCCTCCCTCTTCCGGATCTTCAGACTCCTCACGAAGTGTTGTACCACCAATAGTGGAACGTTTCCGAGGTTTCTTCCATATTCCTTTTCATCCTACGCGATACCATTTCCCTCATCCTCAGAGCCGGCGGGAGCAGCCACGGCGAGCCGCACCATGCAACCGCTTCTCTCTCTTTCTCTCTCTTTCTCTCTCCTTGTCCTCACGTCTTTTGCTTTTTTCTCCCTGGAACGGTATCGTCGTATTATCGCAGATGATTCCGACCGGCGGCTGCGACGATCGCGGACGCGACAACCAGCATTGATCTCTCATAAGTCGTCGTGATCATTATGATTCGCGCTCGGCATTCTGTCGTTTTCGACTTGATGAACCGCCGAGGGGCCTCATCGACTATTATTTACTGCGAGTCCTTCCACAACGGAGTCCGCGAATCCTTCAACGGGCCCCGATTCCCGATAGAGTCGATAAATCAGCCGAGCGACGAGCAGTCCTCTCTAGTCCACGTGCTCGTTCGCGTTCATAGGTAGGCGGATGTACCGATCGACCTCGCAGCAGGGAACACCCGCGAATACTGTCGGGAACGCCGTTTCCTTGCGACCCGTCAGCGACATTGAGTCGTACGAAATCGTCCGCGATCGTCTCACCAACCCCTCGCGCACTGTCCGGAACACAGTGATATCGCGTAGAACTCCGCGAAGCGGTAAAGAGAGAAAGAGAGAAAAAGAGAGAGAGAGAGGGAAAGATGGGGAGGAAAAGGGAGAGAGAGAGAGAGAGACACGGTCGTCAAGGATTCTCTGTGTAACGGAGACGAGAACAGGAATACGAAGACGATAGTGACGGCAACGACGACGACGATGATGAAGAGGAAAGTGTCGGCTTCCTCTCTGACCAGCCGAGACACTATTTAAATATACCCACGAAAGACGAGCGCTCCTCTCTCGACTGCACGGCCGCTCGCGCACTAACACTTTTCAGCCCGCGGTTCTCTTGCGCGCGTACTTCGTTTTTTCGACACGGGCCACCCTCGCCGATAATGAAAAAGGCGGGAGGAAGAATCAGAGAGACGTTTGAGAGACGTTGTCGCCCACACTCCCGGCGAGCGCGTTATCACGCTTTCTCCGCGCTCCGATTCCGCAACTTTTTCTCTCCCTCTCTCTCTCCCTTAATTTTTTTCCTCTTCTTTTTCTTCCTATCTCCTCTCTCTCGCGCGAAAAACCGCTTCCTCTCGCGCGGAGACGGACCGCGCGCGCGGTCTCCGTGCGGGACGATCGTCGTCAACGACGGGTGATCGGGTGGTCGTCGCGTGTGTCGTCGCACGCGGCATACACACGCACACACACCCACGAGGCGCCTCGCGTGTCACGCGTGTCGCGAGAGACTGGAGGAAGGGAGAGAGAACGTCGGTGGCCCCGCGTCGGGCGCGCGCGACGGTTCAAATTAGACTGAGCGGCCCGCTCGCGCAGGCTGAGGCCGGCCACAGCGCCAGCGGCGCCTGGCGGACGCCGGTCGAGGCTTGCGCGCGCACCGCGGCCGCGCGCGAGTGAGACGGAGCGACGACGACGACGACGGTGGACGGAGCGATGACGGGACCTTTAAGAACCTGTATAACAACGACCTAACAACCGAAGGAACCGCACGCGTGATCCTCCCGGTCCTTCTCTCTCCGGCTCACCTCTCGCTCTCCTTCTCTCTTTTCCTCCTTTCGTCTTTCTATCTTTCCCGCGAGGTCCCTCGCCATCCTCTCTGTCTCCTTCTCGCTCCCTTCTGCAACTCCCGCCTGTACGCCGTCTCCTCCGCGAGAGAGACGGCGCCGCGGCGCTCTTTATCTCTCGCGTGCGGTCGTACTCCGCGTACGCTTGTGTGTACGGCTGTTCGTCATCTTTTAAATTGTGTTCGGAGGTACCCTCTTCTTCTTCTTCTTCTTCTACTTCTTCCTCCTCCTCCTCCTCCTCCTTCTCTTCTTCTCGGCTTCTTCTCTCTCTTCTTCCTTTACATCGTTCTCATCTTCTCTTCCTCTGCGCCGGAACGCCGCTCCTCTTCGCTCGTGCGAGCTGGCGAACGTCATCGGACTACCGAAAATAAAGTCTTCCTCTCCGCTTTCCTGTCCTCTCTCGTCTCGTACTCCCTCTCTTTTACGCCACTTCCGAGTCGAATATACGCGCGAGCGAAGGGGCTTTATAAGTGCGAGCGCGAGAGGGACGCGATAAGGAGCGCGTACCAAAAGGAGCTCTAGCTTCTTCTCCGTCGCTCTTTCTCTCTTTCTCTCTTTCTTTCTTCAAATGGTCCTCCATGAGAGTCGGCTTCTTAAACGGATAGTTTTTCACGCTCGCCGCATGACAGATTAATCCCGGGCTAAATGGCGACACTTAAGCGCGCCGCGCGCCGTAATTAACGCCACGGCGGCGCATGTCTTCTTTTTGCACTTTGCCGCGCGCGAGCATTGAGCTCTCGGACCCACCGAATTCTAACGATCCGTCTGGCGCGATGATAACACGTGTCCCGCAACTCGTCAGAGCAGTTATTTACATCGTAAACAAATAAAATGTTCTAAAGTCGATAAAGGAGCGTTTGCGTTTTTCTACATTTTTCAGTAGATTTTCCTCACAATATATCACTAAATTTCTGAAAAATCTCTTTTAATTGAGGCACTTTTAAGTCTTATTCAATCGGAAATCGATGTAATTATATTCTGCACAACCTACTTTGCGGAAACATAGCGAGATTTTACGTTATGCGCTTAATTCTTATTCTACAAACATATTTTATGAATATTTCTCGGAACCATTTGTACGCATAAAATATTATTATTTTACGTTGTACTATAAGGATTAAGATGTGTAGCGATCTTATTTCGTGAGTAATAATTTTGCGAAACAATTTTGAAAGAACGTGCAGATTCGGGTGCCATTTTTTCACATACATACATACATATAACGCACACGATTATTGACATTTCGATTTATTCCGTTTGTACCGGAATACCTGGAACAGTTAAACCGTTTCGACTCCGTATACACTCGATGGTTTAACATTATAGAATTCTGTTAAAAGGTCGCGCGAAGTCGTAATATTTTTTCGGCGTAAATATTAAATACAGTATATGATATAATTGGACATCACCGATGTATACGTCAAACGGCCCCGGATAACAAATGAGAGCACACATGATTTATGTCGGATAGATTTAGATTTATGTTTGATATTTATCTTTCATCGTGCCAATTTCTTGTATTTTCTCCGATAAGATTAATATCTTTTTTCCGATTATATATTAAAAGAGTTATACAATATAAATAAAATAGTTTCGTGTTATTGTTATTACAAATTGTTTCGAGCGATTGACCAATTGTTCCTAAGTGTAACATAATATATTGCTATTTTTGTGTACGTTTTGATATATTATAGTAAAAAATTTCGTTCTATCTTATTCAATATAAAAAATTTGCAAATATACAAATAAAATTTATAAATTTTCATTCCATTCGTCTCTGCTAATATTGTTAATTTAGTCTTTCATTAAATATTTTATGTAAAAAATAATAAATTATTATATAAAATTGACGGTAGAAAGTATTTTTATAAATAAGTTAAAAATTACGTTACATTTCTTATTATTTGTATTTATCATATTTAATATAATGTAGTTAATTTATTTATATTACCGCAACCACCGTGTGTTTATGATATAGTTCGCCATTATCACCGAAATAGTATTTTAAAAAATCAGAAAATAATAAAAAAGTTTCAAAATATGTTTTAAATATCTTCCTTATATTGCGTTTTTTGCTGTTTTACTGTTTATTTGAGCGAATTATTATCGTAAATAATATCGTTCTATACTATATAATTTATATATACCAACGTTTATATAAAAAGTTTTTGCAAAACGTTAATTTTTATGCAACATTAACAACGGCAATATCAATAAATATTATTATTAATATTAATAAATATTGACAAAATATTGCATAAAATCAAGGCTTTTGATAAATGTCTAAAAAGTATTAATAATATAGGATCACATCTCTTTTTCTGCCACTTTGCAGTTTACGATGTTTTGCATGATTTTTCCGCACTTTTGAGTTGACGCGTGCCGATCCGATTATTATAAATCGGAATGTTTGCGTAGACGGTAGTTAAAATGCGTTTGATGTTCACGCGCGGGCCCGAGTCAGTCGAAATCGTAATCGAAATTCTATTTTGTCCCGCGAAACACGGGGTATTCACGATCGTTGACCGATCGATCGACAAGGTGCAATGCGAGCGAGGCTTACGGTCGATCGGCGATGCTTTGCCGAATATCGAATTACTCGCGGACATAGCCCAAGAGCAGCCAACTATACGCGAATACACGCGATCATTCTACCGATTGGATTCGTCGATGCATCGACTTTGGGATGGCCCATTGTCCCGCGTGCGACCTTCTGTAATCACTATGTCCGCTTTAGCGTGGGCTTTTGTACTATTGTCACGAGCACATTGCGTTTCTACCATGAAGCTTTTCAATCTCGATCAATGTTGAAAGAGCGCATTAAATGCTGGTCCGCGTCGATATTTTATCATTAATATGTGTATTCTTATTCAATATTGCATAAAAAGATATATTATATATTACCACATTATATTATATACAGGTATAAGAAGAGCTACATTAGAAATGTGATATATTCAAAAAAACATCTCCCTCGATTTCAAAAATAAAACATCTTGCAAAATTTTTTAAAATAATTTCCAGAGAATAACGAAAATTTAATGTGAATAAAATGTCTATCGTCGTGGAAGTAATTTTAATTTTTTAATTAATTATTATTAAATAAAAATACTGCTTCGTTAAAAATTGCAGTTAATATTTAAAAAGATTACTTAAAAGAGGGATTTTAGACATTACTTTTAGCCTTTTAAGTTTATATATTTTAAACACTTAAACATTAATTAGATTATTAAATCATTTCACATGTGCTTTATTCAATTAATATTATTAGGAAACAACACTCTCTAACTTTTCATAATCACTCATTCACATCGCGACATCTTTTGAGTATATGGGAAAAGGATACAGGCAAAGATAAGCAGAGCGAACTTTAAGTTGAGATTTCAAGGCGCGCATTCCGGAAGATAATCCGCAAAGTAGATCTTTATCGTGCGTATCAGTTGCACGTTTACAATCAATAGCCCAATAGAAATTTCCTCGATCGGGCAAGTTCCTACTGCAATGTAGTGAAAAAGAACGTTTTGCCGGGATAAAGCCAGTCCCGTTTTGCGAATACGCCCAGACCATCTGTCTAGCAGCAATCCTTTGCGGTCGAAGCAGGCTTTTACGTAGCGGTTTATGATAATTGTTATATGTATTTTCTCGAATCTTTGAAATGGCGAATGACTCAATTTGTAAATTAATACCTTTTTTAGTCTATATCAAACAAAAAAGCTGACAGAAATAGAATTCTCATAACAGCTGTGGAAATCCTCACGAAGACAAGATAATTAGTATTGACTGTCAGACATTATTTCATCTTTCGAAAGTTTCATATACATATTTTAAAAGTTTCAAATGTATTTTCTTAAAATAGCCATATGTAATCAACAGCCATATCTACTCATCAATCAAATTAATAATCAAATTCGAAAGTAACAGAATCAAACGTATCAAATAGTTTGAATTATGTACAGTTTTAACAAAATTTTAGATAATGACGACTCGGTTAGAGAGATATTTGTTACTAGAACTTAAGCAATAAATTAGGAGCATTTGCGGTCAAACAGGGAAACAACAATTCAAACTTCCATCGACAACACATGCAGCTAATGTGTTCGCATTTTGATTCTGCATTGTAAGTACCGAATAGTCGAAACAATAATAGATAGAGAAACAAAATTGCTTGTTCTCTTTTAAAGCTCTACAAAATATAGAAAAAGATAACGCTCTATCTCACATTTTGTGGCGAAAATAGAAGTTTGATCGAATCCCCAGGAGATTCATAGATCCAAGAACCACTTTGCGAAACATCCTGTGTGTAAAATGATCAGTGGGCTCCCTTAGAAATATACCTTCGTTTACAGTGTGAAAATGCGACTACGATGGGGGGTTCTTTCACTAACAGCAGCAGCGAACGAATGATACATCGGGCAAACGTGAACTCGGCACAGAGATTCGATTCTACTCGAGGACATTTCGTGAAACACGAAAGGCAGACGAGAAAGAACACGTTCCCGTTGACTTGTTTTAAAAGTATTGGGAAGATGCATGGGATGATACGTAAAACATACCTCTCTCTTCTCTCGAGATTCTCCTCGCGGGTGAAACACAAATAAAAATGGTATAGTGCATACTCGAAATCCCGTAAGTATCTCCATTGAGAAGGGGAGGATTTCCAACTACGTGAGTAGTGAAAGATGAGCTTTTACGATTTTTTATTGGCGAACGATGTATCTCCTCGATCGTTCAGACTGCAAATGAGGACATTATTTCAAACAGCAATAACCCTACTTTTCTTCGTTTCGCTAAGCACAAAACCTTGAAGTCGAAGAAACGACGTAAAGTATTGTAGAAGTAAAAATCTTCAGAGAAAGGAAGTATGTCCATTTAAGTAAACTTCTTTAATAAACGTGCCTAGTACCATGGAAAACTTTTAATGTTAAATTTCTGCATTTCTTTATCTTGAAACGAAGGAAAGGAAAGGCGCATCGCTGTTAAAATAACATTCTTAAAATAATCTTTGACATGTAATGCAATGTACAGATGATCTCAGGATGTAATTCTATAACAAAACTTTTCCTCATTTAATCGCAGTGAATTTTGGTTTCTCAATGTTATATATAATTTTCACGTTTAATTTTTGAACTATTTAATATTAAATATTAATACAACGGTATTCACAGAAATATTTCCAAAGAAAATTTTGAACTAATAAAGTTAAAGACTGTTTTTAAAATCAAAAGTCTTTTTACTGAGTTTCTATTGCTGTAATCTCTCAAGTAACAAAATAAAATGTACAAATTATATCAATCAACAGATAATTTTACTACAACTTTTTCAGAAATGGATAATAAGCATTAAAAAATTGTTAATCGAAATCTACAACGCGCAACTATCCCCATATCTCATTGGAAAATCCATGGAGCACGATGAATTTCTCGTTTAGCGTGAGGCTTTTAGTTATCGTCATTAATTGAGACGCACTCGGAACTACTCCCAACCTCGGGGTTCGCTCTCAATCTCCGGTAACATCCGCCGTGAATCGCTCACAGAAATTTCCAGAAAGTTATGGCTAGACATTAAGCGCCACAAGCGCAATGTGCGACAACGTGATTCACCGTTAGAGATAATCGAGCCAGGTTCATTCGAGAATCAATTGATCGTCGCGAGAAATCAAAATCGCGAACATACGATTTGCATACATTGTCGTCGTTGACGACGGTATGGGAACGAGGTCGACGTCGAGTGCCTCGTATGTCGAGCACGGTAAACAAACCGTGGTTGCGAAGTTCGACGAGGAAATTCGACGAGGGGAGAAAATTTTACATGCCGTAGAGAGGAATTTTCTATGAACATTGAGGAAAAAAACACAAAAAGAATATTGTAGTAATAATATGTGGAAAGCGAATCGTGATCGGCAATTGAAATACACGGCCCAACAATTCCGTCTTATAAACTTTTGAAAAAATACTAAAGTTGAATTTTGTGTTTAAATTTTTAGAATTTAATTTAAGTCAACTAATACAAGTATTGATGTTTAAAGGAAAAATATATTTAGAAAATAATTTTAGACACTATGGTGCAATTAAAAATTTTTTTTATTCCACTCATAATAAATGGAATAATTTCATTCATAATGAAAGGATTAGTAAGAATGTGTCCACACAAATGAGCAACTAAAATGCGTCTGAATGGACAAATCGGAGCATTGCTAAATTGTATTTCACGATGCACGCATCGTATTAAGATATGAGAAAAATGCACAAAAAAAATCGCGATATATTTTTAAAAATGACAAACCAACAATAGAATTTTCGCGATTGCAATGCGAACGATTGTAGCAATAACCGTCGGGAAAATAATTACTTCGGCGTACAAAGCGTTTCTACGAGAGCTGATAGAAGACCGATAAAATCGCGTAATCGTATTGATAACGACGTCATAATTATCGGGACCAACCGCATTGGCAATCGAATATTTCACTATATGCGCGGTTACACGTAATCAAATAAAAATCCGACGTCAAATGCAATTATCTCGTTGCCTTTGTTAGCGAATAAAACATAATTTAAGAATAGAATGGCTTAACATTGCATATGCAGATCTAGACATGAGAGAAATCCATTCTGTAAATTTTATCATATACTCTCGTAAAACACGACAAGAAAATAAAGTTCCATCTTAATGACAAATTCTTTGACAAATGTGTCGTTGACTTTTTTCTAATAAAATTGTCTAAAAATCCAAATCTTATAATTCTATTTTTGTTTTATATTTATTTATCTAAATCTCAAATCAAATCTGTAATGTGTAAAAAATTCATAATATTAAAAATATAAAAAGAGTAACACACTTCAAATTATTTCTAAGAAAGAAATCAACCTAAAATTATTAGAGAACTTTGTTTCACATGTTTTCTTAAAAAAAAAAAAAAAAGTGAATGAGAGAAAATAGAAAATTCAACAAGGATAGGAAATGATCGGTAACTAGCAGCGACTGCCGAGCAACAGATTATCGACAAACACTTTCGATACTGGCAAATTGCTATTGGCATCCTTTTTTCCCGCTCGAATTCTCCCCATCCTTATCCTTTTCTCTCCTTCCCCGTTATGTCGTTTGCTCGAAGGAGAAGTTAAATCGAATCCGGTAACTGCAGTCTTAGAACAAACCGAGCTGGGACGAGCTACAAAAGCGTGGTCGCCCTCGATACTGGCGCGGCCAACTTTCGCGAAGTTTGATGCCTCGCAAATCAATGGCCATTCGTCGAACCGCGTTAAATTACTCCCGGTTTGGCGCACTCTCCCGCTCGCGCGGAATCCAGCCGGTGGAAGCCGATGGTGTCGATTATTCGCGTCGATCGCCCCTTCGGAAACTCCGACGCAGCGAAAACAGCTTTAACCCTTAACCCCCGTGAGATTAAATGTAAGAGTACTGAAAAGCATTGTTTGCTTTTACTATGTTTGGTTTGCGGTATCATTAGCGAAATCGTTGAATCTCGGATCTGTACAATCACGAATGTTAATTATTATCTGGATAATAGAGTTCTGTTTTGACCGAGAGTATTAAACCGTGCGCTACTAATTGACCTGGTCGCAAACACACTTAAAACGTTCAAATAATTTCTATTTTTCAATCAGCGTGTTTATCATTATTTATTTTTATTAATTATTATTTAATACTTATTAAATTATTTGTTATTTATTAGCTTTGAACAAATATTGATACATATTAATCGGTAGTATATTCTGAGCAAAATATCACAACTTTGAAATGCACTCCAATCTTTATTTGATTTATCGCGTTTTGCACGTTGCACTTTTGAAAAGATCTCATAATATTCTCCGAGAAAAACACCCTGGGACGAGATATCTAAATAGCTTAGCTTTTTTTATTGTCTATTTCATATTTTATATTTCTAGAGAAAATACATAAAAGAAAAAGCAAGTAAAATTATTTTCGTTTTATAAAGAAAAAAGGATTAATATTACACATTTTAATATTATAATACATTTAATCTTACACATGATTTAATAAGCGTAAGTATAGTGATCCAAAAGTTCGGCTACAAAGTTTTATATTTATTTTAATCTAATCATTATTCAGTGCGGTCTTTAACTGATTCATCAAACAATGAAAATCGTTTAAATATGCAAAATAAATCACACGCAAAAATTCCTGGAATTAAAATCTGAGGAATTTGCAAGTTATTCTCCTTTAGTAATTATCACTGGAAAACGTTTGGTCCACGTGCCGCTGTGGAACTTTACACAATATTACGTGGATCTTATTGTGTGCATCAGTGTATTTCTCCGTGTGGTTCATTCTGAAAGCACATGTTTGCACTAAAAGATTTTCTTGGATTAATGAACTGGAAACCGCCTGATTGTTTGCCTGGGAAAGTTATCCGTGGAAAAATGTGCAGCTATTGTCGATGCGTTCCCGAAGCACCATAAATCTTGTATCAAAGTTAAAGGTAGCCATCTTGAATGTTAATTATTATTTAATAAATGTAAAAATAAAAATAAAATATAATTCTTTACTATGCGCAGAGCTTAAAAATTATATAAGTGTGTTCTATTATATCTCTTTCTAACAATAACTTTGATCATTATTCTATTTAAAAGATGAGATAATGAAAACAATTAAGCTCTTTCTAATAATGTGAACAACAGTTAAAGTTTGCATCGGATACTTTTGTTATCGTTTAATCTATTTTCGAAGCTTTTAAGAAAAGGACTAGACATTCATCGACAGTTCAAACTTGTGCTATAATAATGTCGTAACCTATAGTGTCCATTTAAGTAATATGCAGGCGATTATTGCTGATAAAAAGTCAAGAAAAGTATGATATTAATAATTCCAACGGAATATGGAAAATGTCCTATTGACAACGCTTTATGATAAGCGGCGCCAGTCAATCGGTCAAAGAGAATGACGCATAAGACACAAGTATTTGTATTTTAAGACAATGCTCGTGAAAGTAATATTGAGCACTACTTCTATGCATATTGCATCGTAAAACGATCGCGGTATATAACAGCGCGGCAGCAATTCAAAAATAATCGTCTTTAGGAATTCGAATAAAAGATTAGAATTAGAAACCTCGAAAATGTAATAATGTAATAATGCCTCGCTGATATTCCTGTACGTTTGGGTTAAAATATTCTGGCCTGATCTTTAAGAATACAATTTTACACATTATTTATAGCTAAGATTTAAATTGCGACATAACAATAATATTTTTAACTTCACTGAAAAAATTAATGAAAAAACTTTAGAATTTTCCAATACTAAAGTATAATTAAAATTCTTAAATGACTATTTCAAATTTTGGCCATTTGGCATTTGATTCCACTTTTCAATCGTTTGATTATCAATCATTCGCTAAAGTCAAGTCTAGGATGTATGACCCTAATATTTATGAAAAGTTTAACACGATCACAACTATTACTTTCGGTATATAAATCCAACTTGTAGTAAATATTACATGTTGGATTTCCATCAATAAGGTATTTTATGGCAGCTGCATCAGATTATTCGACATGTGCCTCTTTTACAATTTTTGTGAGAAAAAGAGAGACAAATTGGATAAAAAAAACACACACATACAGAGAGAAAAAGAGAGAAGAGTAAGAGCGTTATTTGGAGATGAGTGTTTGCATAAGAAATTTTGACGCACAAAACGAAAAGTCGCCCTCTAATCATGCTCGACTTTTCCAAGATCTTATCTGACCGTGCTCACGAGAGTATCAAAGGAAGCGTCTCGTAGTAGAAATACCGCGGATCTCCTTTCGATGATATAGACGACAAACATGCTTGAGTCTAATCAAAAACAACATCGCAAAAAACGGACAACGCTACTTTTTTAAATTTTTGCTTAATATCAATGCTTATTAAATTTTTTAATATTAAAAAACAAACATTTTTATATAATTTGTATATATTAAAGTATGTAATAAAATATATCATTTCACTTAATAAAATTAGTAAAAACATTACTAAATATATAATTGGCTTTAAAAACATTGCTTTCATTTATCCTAAAATTATTATATGTATATTAATTTAATTTTGAAATATTAATTATTATGTCTTATATGAGATTATGTGTATAAACAAACTTTTCTCTTGTAAATTCTTTTTTAAAAGTATAACTGCATCTATTCTTTGTACCTTAACATATAATTTAACACTAAATTTCAACTTAAAAATGTTTTTATTTATTAAATTAAAATGAGTAACTATACAAACATGTCATTGCGTTTCAAATCTTTAATTAAATATATCAAAAAAATTTCAAGTGGTAAAATTAATTAATGGAAAGAAAGTGTTCATTTTTTACAATGTAGAAAAAGTATATAATAAATAGATTTTCCATTATATATGTGCGTGCGTCAAACATATACCGTAAAAGATTATAGTATTGACTGATAGTTTGCTTTGTATGGATTGCCGCCGCTATATAATAGAACTTTCATAGAAACTAAAATTTTTAATCTACCACTGAATAGCGTTTGAAATTTTTCACCTTCAACGACGAAAAGCGAGTACTCATCCTCCTACCTGACTACCCTTTTCACCTGGAAATCCGTGAGCTTTAGCGGAGGTACTGCATTTGCAAACTGTTCCCAAAACGAATGAATGGAAAACGATTTCAAAGTGTGCATTCTAAATACATCGTTTTCCAGCGGCGATATATTCACAAAAAGAGCGCCGAACTTGTTGTTGGAACAAATAAAGAAAGAAAAAGGGAGAAAAAGAAAGAATGTAGAAATTGTGAAAACGGACAAGACGTAAGCAAAGTGTCAAGAAGAAAGGAAAGACGGAGGGAAGATAAAGACCCTATAAACAGTGCATTCTCGGCAAAGTCCCTAGGGTAGAGGGTAAAGGCGACAGTTCAAGCCCATTAAGGTATTTATGAATTGGCCGTCTGGGGCAAATATACCACAGGGGGCAGGCACGAGGGTTCGATAGTTATTCAGAGGCACTTTGACACGCGACTTCCCGCTGCATCCCTCTCTGCCGTCGTTTCACGCCTTTTTTCTTTTTCTCGCACTCCTTTGCATTCTCGCACACACCTGCCAGCGGCATGTATACACAAACACAAAACACACACACACACACACACACCTTTCGGGAGTAGCGCGCCTCGCTTTTCACCCGACGACTGAAAAACAGGACGGTGATTTATGGGATGGCGCCGGACGGGAGGCATCCCTTTAATGGTCTGCCTAAACGTCTCAATTTTGTCGCTGATCCTGCTATCCGCGCCGGCTTCCAACCCGGTTCCAGGTTTTCGAGGTGTTAAGCCCCTTTACTACTACCGTAAACCGGGGTTACTTCTAACCCGCAGTAATCGAATAGCCCGCGTAATTGCGAAAGATTAAAAGTACTTCTGCAGGTTTACATACATCCCGATATTTAACCAGGATAAAATGGAAATGTTTGATTTATAAAACTTGTGGGAAAGTATCTTTTTGCACAGAGACTTGAACGAAGTAAATTTTAAGGCTTACAATTAAAAGTTCTATTCATAATATAGTTACTATCTTTGATAACAAAATCCCTGCTAAATTCAGCTTGCTCGCAATACCAAAGTTATTACATTATTTTTTATTTTATTTATCTCCATAATAAGAAGAGAAATAGATAGTCACGCGTAGCATTATGAAGAAGTTAGGGAAGTAATAAGACGAAAACAAGTTTCGTGCTCTTGTGTGATGTGCTGCATAAAGTACCTGCAACGCTGCCAGATTTAATCCTGCCATGGTAGCTGAGAGCTAAATAATGTTTTGCGGGATTACATTTAACTCCGGCGGTTTAATTTGCTCCTTCTGTTTGTATCCTACTTCCTATCTCATCTCGTCACACTCGTACGTAATTGAGAAACTTAATCCTCAAATGTAATCGCGGCGATTGCAGCCAATCGTTTCGCTTACTTCGTTCATTTATCATGCATATTTGGCAAGAAATTATCGTTACATTCCACGTACTCCAATAAGATTATTCCTCAAATATTATTAAATGTGCCTTGGAGATAATCCGAGAAAATTGTAAAAGAAAAGATTTCGGGATAGACGATCCCGTGCAGTCTTATCCCCAATCATTCAGGTCATGTGAATTCTGTAACCTATCGACTACGATGAGATCGGCAGTTTCATAAGGCGCCTTAAGAAAGGGTCTCCTCTGTCGAGAGGTTCGCAGGCATCTGAAGAATTTCGTCAATTAAATACGACGACGGCAGCGGCGACGGCGGCGACGCGATCGGCACGTATTACGAGAGGTGGTGCATCGCGCGTGCATCGCACAACGCACCACCGGTCGTCGTCGCATCGCATTAAAGTGCACGACCATTTGCCAGTCGGGCACGAACGAGGATCGCGCATTCTGCGGACGCGCTCCTTTCTTCCTCTTTAATAAGAGCCGCCTGTGCACCCGCCAGGCTGCGTTTCGACTTCCGGACGCTTCCCCCGCTTTCTTCCTCTCGCTCCTTCTCGGCCTAACAGAGATGCATTGTGTGCAACGAAGCACCTGGCACGCGCCAGCTCCTGTCTTTATGTAGCCGCTTATTCTCCCTCTCTCCCACGACTTCTCTTCTCTCCTCCTCTCTTCGTACTCTCTCTCTCTCTCTCTCTCTCTCTCTCTCTCTCTCTCTCTCTCTCTCTCTTTCATTCTCGTTTCTCCTTCTCTCCTTCCACCCACACGTGCGCCAGCCGAGTCGTTATCCCCTGGATATCCTCCGGACGTTTGCCCCTCCGTTTCAAGTTCCTAACAAGATTTCCATCTCAGATATCTCTCTCTCCCTCCGTGCCCGTTCCGCTGCACGCGGACTATTAGCAGTAAACGCTGTTCGGTAATTCGACATGGCTTTCGAGAGAGCACGGACTTTTGTTCCTTCTTATCCCATTTGGGAAAGCGAGGCGGGGCGGAAGGGATAAATATGGCACGCGAGGTAATAAAGGGTAATTGTATCTCGCTACGTGCTGCCAAGAAGAGCTCGTTCGAAATTAATATCTTCGGACACTCGAGGTCCGTCCGCTTATTTCCATTCCTTACCTATCTCCCACTTTAAAACGCCATGAAATATAATTATAAATTAGCGTTTAAGTACAAATACGTATTCACTCATGCACGCATAAATACATATAACGCATTCATAAAATATTTTGTAAATAGAGATCTCAAGTCTTAGAATTTTATTTCAATTAGACTCTTTACGTTTATTTCGATATTTTAAGAATTCAAAAAGACCCCTTTTGAACTTATTAGCTACGATAGGTTCTATGGAAAGTTTAAAAAGATTTCTGCGAAAATCCTGTTTTTAATCGCAAAGTAGAAAATTTTCCATTTATCATTTATAATAACGCTTGTCTAATTGAAAGATCGCTCGAGTCAGAAATTATCAACCTTTAAAATAAGTAGATTTACAACCGTTGGCGCACTTCTCTGTGATCTGTCAAAATACCCCTTCTGTTTTCTTTTTCCTTCCTCTTCCATCTTTTCCCTACATCGGTATCACTGTCGATCTTTGCGATACTTTTTCGTAACAGAAAATATGCCCTCGAAGAAAAAGGGACAAGGAGACCGATTCCTTCGACGTGTCTATCGTCGAGACCGTCTCGAGGTCCCCTCGGTTTTCTAAAGTCCTATGCGCTCGACGAGGGCCAAAGACCTTTCCGCTTTTCGATTCTGTACTAGCAAAAAGCTTCTCGTGTTTCCCACGTGTAGACCCACACGAAGACGTGAAGAAAAGTCGGATTCGGACGCAAACGTGGAAACTTTCTCTTTACTGATTTATTAATTTCTATCCTATCTATTCCAAAAGTACTATAAACCTTTATTATTAATTTCGTATTGTAATTTAATGCGTAGTATTAAATTATTAAGTGGAAAGGTGATTCAATTACAGTCAAATATTCTAAATCGTGCAACTGATGACATTTCATCTGATTAACGGAAATACCAATAGCATTATTTTAGTGCAAAGTGTGAAATATCAGTCGTGTAATTGATTCATTGTTATATTTCATAACTAAATTCTATTATATTTGGAAGTGCGGAGAGCAATGTAATAAGATACTAAAAGTTTAAAAAAAGAAATCGTGTATTATTATTGTTATTATAACAAGTATGCAAGATACGTGAGACCGTATGTTCGCGTGATGCGCTACAAATTTTACGCGATAAATACAGAGACCTTTGAGCATTATCGCGGATAAATCATATTAATTGTGTGATTCAATATATATATTTTCAGGCTGTTAATGTTACGCGTTCTGTTGGCTCTGCATTACATGTTTCGCGCACGTGAGAAAATGGGATGCAATTTAATATCTTTTGTACGGCCGCGCGCGCCAATTGCGATTACACAGGTCGTTGATCGCAGACTTTTTAGTTAAGATTTTTACACGGACAATTCGCCCGGCTGAGACCCCCCTTAACGGGGGAGGGAGTTTATCGCGGATTCGAATCGCTTCATTACTTTTACCGCTCGGAAGCCGTACGGCCTTCTATTAGATCAATATTATTCCGCGATATACGCCGGCAACGGGAAACGCAATTTGATTTGAACCTACACGGGACACAACGAATTCCATCGCCGGCCTCGGCCGCACCTCTGCTACTAGGGATATTGCTCGCTGATTTTCAATTTTGAATCGGTCGAAAGCGTCCAAGTTAGGGGACCTGGAACTTTATCGTGCGCGGCCGAATCGCGTATTGGCGATCGCTTCCGGCGACGCGCGAATTACGTGACACACGCCGTAAACGACGGTCCGCTCGGTACTGCAACACCGGCGACCCTTCCTCCTCCGCTGGAAGAGAGAAAAAGAGAAAGAGAGCGCGGAAAATGCCGATGCATTATTGCACACGGCGCATGGTGCAACTCGAACGCGTTGCTCCGCCCGATGCGACACGTTAGGGGATTTTCTTCGCGCCGAGATAAGCCGCAGATCGAATCGGAATCTTATCTAAGCGCCTGTCGATGACGCGTACGTCACGCGTCGATTTGCACATCAAAAACGTCGCGACACGCGCCTTCCCCGAGAAAAACGATAACGGCAACCATCCGGTGGCATCCTTTCCTTTCGGGTGGCCTCGCGGACGGCAAACGCAACGCGTGTGTGCGTGATTCACGCGTGCCATCACATTAACGCCCAAGATCCGATGAGTAATTTCATCACTTCGTTTCTGATATCGATCGTTATCGCTTTCTCTCTTTCTCTCTTCCGTCTCTCTCTCTCTCTCCCGCAGTGGAAACACGTGCCACGAATAGACGATAATAATGACGGTTTGCCGGACATCCCTCGATGACGAATCGATCTTCGGAAATTTATTATTGCAATAATGGAGGTAATAACGATCTCTTTCCCGATACGATAACAATTGCATCCGGCTAGAGGAAGAAAGAGAGAGAGAGAGAGAGAGAGAGAGAGAGAGAGAGAGAGAAGTTTCTCGCTTTCGGAGAAACATTCGTTCCCATTGTGTTGTTTTCGTAATGAATCATGGCTTCGTAATGAAACGCGATTCAACTCAGAAATCGATCGCCTTCGAGGTTTTAAGTGTTCTTATTTTATCTTATCTTTATTAAGATGACGGAGTATCATTTGCAAAACCGCGATACCAACGAGAAAACACGCAAACCAATTCATCCCCGAATATTATTGATCTAATAGAAGGCTGTACCTTTCGATAAAAGTAATAAAGCGTTTCGATGCACAGACACGTTACAAAGTGGTTTATATTCGTGAATAAAAGATTAATTCGAGTTTTCCGAGATGAGAAGTAAATCACGTAAATCCAATAGGAAATCTGTAGATAAACATATACGCGGAAAAAAACATGTGCTATTTTGAAGTATTCCGCGATATATCCGATATTAATCAAAATGGAATTAAAACAATCTTGTTTTCTCGACAGAAATAGAAATATATGTGCCCGATATTGCTTTCTTTCAATGCCGTATATGGATGACAATATTGCTCTTTAATTTCGTCTCTTTCGACATAAATTTCAACGAGCCCCGAAACAGATAATCGATATTCGCTGCCACGAGACAACCAAACGGAACTTGTCACATGCAATTCACAACACAAAAGATAGACCGTAGCAAAATTTATTGAACTTAAATGAGAAATTTTCTTAAAACTTTGCGATACGTTTCTTATCGACAGAATTAGAATGAGGCGCCGCCTGAGCATTTAACTTTATCTTTAATAAAATAACGTAAGGATGAAAACACTTTATAGAATGATAAACGGAAAGTGAACAGTGCTTTTAACAGTATTTATTAAAACACTTTATGGACTGATAAACGGGAAATGAATAGTGCTTTTAATAGTATTTATTATAACTAAATAATCGTTGGACAGATCCCGATAGCGATAAACGTGGAAAAACTCACGAGGAACGTCGAAGACGATAAGCGAAATAAAATTGTGACGATAGTGCTGACAACAATTGTATGTATGATATACAGTGAAGATATAGTGCAAGAGAAAAATGTTGTAGTAATATTGTAATAAACTTTAATGCAAAAACGTTACGATTGCAAAGGCGCAAGAGAGATGTCTAACAAATAAAAATGCACAGAAATAATTTATACATATAATAATAGATAAAGTAAAATATATCAATATAATATCATATTCCATGAAAGTGCTCAATTGTTCTTTTTTTAATAACAGTTTATTTCGAAGCGAGCCAAATAAATATTTTAATATTATTTTAAAATGAGATCTACAAATATATATTAATTAGTAATTTTTAACTATTAGTCGAAAATTTTAGACGGCTCGGATTCTATTATTTGATTTCATTATTAATATAAACTTAATTTCTTGACATTAAATTTTTTAATCTATTAATTTATATTAATATCTTTTCATTTATTTACAGATTGGAAATTCTTATTATTGAAGAATATAAATCTCGTGTTTACGTGACGTACGTGAGTCCGCTTATCTTTTCCTAGACATAACAGTCAACTCTTATGTAAGTTCTATGAATTTACAGGTGACATTGGAGAGACATAAAAACTAACAAATGAAATAAATTATTATTTAAATGTAGAGAGAGAAAGAAAAAGAGAGAGAGAGAGAGGATTCGTCCAATCAAAATAACTTATTCATTTTTATTTGTTATTTAGTATTTAAATGAAAATACACTCAAATACGTATTGATCTATCTGTATATTTATACATATCTATATAATTGCATGATTTGCATCACATACAATGTGATTCTGATTCGATTAATCGGAATAATCCAACTGTTACGTAATGTTATTTACTAGAGTTTTTCTTTTTTTTTTTATTATACATTGTCTAGGCAAATAAAAGTACGACTAACTTGGCTTTTAAAAAAAGATAAAAAATAAAAAATGTTTGTATGTCGTGCATACGCGCGGATGTTATTCCAACTAGATTAATCCAAACTATGATCTAATCGGCACGGTTGGAATTCTCCATAATAAGGAACGATCGTTGCTGGCGCGACGAATTGCTTGCACGGAGACTTATTGGCAGGATCCACTCCCGGAAGGAGTGGCCCAATTAATGGATTTCCCGTCGCTTGTGTCATTAGTCGCTCGTATAAGTAATAAATAAATGTGCCCTGAGATCAGTACGTACGGGCCTTCTCGCTCCCGTATGGCCAACGTTCATTATCCTGTCGCGAATTAGCGGTGCCAGCGCGAGCGATCGACCTCGGTACTCTTTATCAGGGATATACGAACTATCGCGATCGATCGATCCTCCGTGACGCGCGCAAGGTTCGCGCTAAAAGAGAGACGAGCTAAATCGCCGATGAGCCATGGTCGGTCGTTAACGCTAATGACACGTTTTTCCCTAGCTTGTTTATCGTGCGAACGATACATACATCAAGGGATCTAGCCTAAGTTGATGCCCCGCGATTTCTCTGCAATTGAGTGATTTTGCCGCATTCGGCGACTATTACCTTAAATATATTTGTCGCGAGTTGTATTCACGCCAAAATGTACTATATTAATAATTTCTTTTGTAACATATATCACGATTGAATTATGATTAAACATATTACAATCTTATTTTGGAAATGTACTTTATCTTTGAATTCGATTTGTACTATTTGCAGTAACAAATAACTCGGGTAATAACTTTTGATTTATTGCACAAGTAATTAAGATAAGATCTCTCTCCTTCTCTCTCTCTCTGTTACTCTTTTCGGCCAAGTGCTTGAATTTTATTCTCGAAGAACGCCGCATGTCCTCTTTAATCGTCTTCACAAAGATACTCGATTGCCCCACTTTCATTCAGTAAATCTACACGGTGACTGCAAACTTGTGTTTGTAATCAACGTAAAGTCATTTTTTATTTAAAAAAAAGATATTCAACCAAATTTTCAGAGAAAATCAAAAATGCAAATGCTTCTCTTTTTTTTTGGTACTCGCATAAACATACATAATACGATTTAACGTTACTCTTTTAAAAATATAATTTTAGGTATGTATTTATTGAATAACTTTACAAAAACTTGACTTTCATCGTTTTAATTAAAAATAATCTAAATTGTACGGATTTCGTCTAAAATTTCATTTTTCATATTTACAATACTATTAGAAAATGAAATCATTATGTTTCTCTAGATGCTTTATAGTAAAAATAAAAAAAGCAAAAAATTCTGTATTCAAACGTACATTTTTCTAAACTCGTTTTCATATTCAAAATATTTAAATTGACAATTGTCTAATAATATATTTGTATACATTTAAATTTCAAGAACTAATTGCATTATATATGCATAGTTACAGGAAGGAGAATTATCTTCATTCATGACACTGCTAATTCGTTGTTCATTTTAATCGCGCGTCTCGAGACACCCTGTAGATCTCCGGCCGAGTTTCAGTCGCCCTGGCCCACGGCAAAACCATCTTACCGGCGTTTTTTTCGCGACGTCGCCACCGTGATTTGTCACGTGGTGGGTGGCGAACGATTACGTTGCATTTGCGATTTCACGCGAATGCTTCTCTCGTGCGATCGCAGCCGGATCTTCTCGCTTGTAAATTCCATTGACGCTCTCACCTCTCACTTTCGACAGTAGCAGTGGCAGAAACATTATCAAATGATTGTCTCAGTTTCGACACGTTGCTTTTGTAAACGTACTTCTATAATGAGGATACTGGCAAAGAGAATGGTTAGGTTCGTGCGACTAATAAAGCAATTACGTGAACCGAGAAAAGAAATGTCAGTTTCTAAATTTTTTAATGTTTTGATTAAAGTAAAATATTTATAAAGGACGTCGTATTTATTGGAATGTACGTTATAAATATTATCAACGTCCACAATCATATTTTTATATTTAAAATATACTTTTAAAATTTATTACATTTTTAAGATCAAAAATTTAAATCGCCGTCGTTTTTTGATAACAAACAATATATACTTAATGTTCAATATATACTTTAAGTACCACCATATAGAGAATTTTTTAAGACTCGTTTCCAACCTGCAATAGAGCGCCGCCTCATGTGAAACATAATCTACTAACAAAAACCCCATTGCAGCCTTCTCTTCGCCCCGAAATACGGTGACGGTGGACAAATTACCTTCGCTACAGATGTTTGTCTTTGTTCCGACAATGTGTTTCCTGTCCCTTGCCTTTCTATCCACCCCTTACCCTCGCTGTACTCCAGATAAATAGAGAATGTGGTTCCTGATAATATCAGGAGCCAAATGACTGCTAAACAAAACCACGCGAACGAAAAAGACGAAAGTGATCTTCTCGCCCGCACGCAAAATATTGTATCGAATGTTTGGCGCTTTCAATACTATTGAATACGTAAAGCTGAACAAATTACAAATGGTAAAGACTTACCGAAATGATGCGCGACGTACAGCATACGGCTGACAGGTGCGTGTTGAGGCTGCAATAAAAAAAGATAAAAATCTTTAATAATCTGTCAAATTTGTGTGCTATCCATTTGTGCTATTTTTTAAATCCAACAAAAATTATGCAGAAACTGTAAATCAAGTAATTATTGTCCGTTTCATTAATATTTGTACAATATCTATTTGTAAAAAATAAATCCCAAATACAAATTTAATTTTCAATGTTCGTTATTTTTTTTTTTTAAGGAAACGGCATCAAATTAATTACTATAATTAAAGTCACGTGTTTGTTACGTTTGCTTAATACTCGGTCGCCTTATCGAGTTAACATGTGAGAGATAATTTCGCGATTCGAACGATTATGAAGCGGTCAAAGAGTATAATCCGCCGGCGGGGATTTACATCGTGTCGCGCCATCCAGTGGATCGCAAACAGCGTCCTGCTTGTTCGCGGTGTGTGCGCGAACGAGACGACGAGAGAATACACATCCGATATACACTCGTACACCTATACATCCGACATATGTGTATGTATATGTGTCGAATTCGAGCGGAGCGGTAATCCGCGTTAAATTAATTCGACACCTTCGAAACGGCGATTGCGGAACAAATGAAGTCCACGATAAAACCGATTATCCGTCTGGAATTTCCCGCCGCCGCGCCGTCGTCGTCGCCGCAAAGTACGCGAGACGAGTTTCTGGCGAAATTACGCGCGCCGCAGGTGATTGTCTCCGTTTCGATCTGCCGGCTTCCCCGACAGTTTGCCAGGGGGGGCCGACGGCGGATTCGTGGGAAGGGAGGAGGCAAGGGGGCTCGGTGTAACGCGGCACCAGATAATCTGCCAAGGGACCGCCGCCGAATCTCCGGGTGGGCCTTGCTAAACAAAGCGATCGAGATAGAGAGAGCGAACGAGAAGCGCAAGGGAGGAGAGAGACAGTTGCTCGTTTTCGGCTAACGAGATATACCGTGAGGAGGAATATGAACGGCGGTGCAAACCGCGCTAGATTTGATTTATATCGATTTACGGTGGCGATTACGTCGGTAAAGGCTCAAAATTTGGGAGATAATCCAGTGGAAATTCTTGTTAATTTAAATTATGAGAAACAGCTGGTTTAGTTCATCATTGATTTGGTAGGGCATTATAATCCACAAGTGCATCATTAAACGGTCTCTCGGAAAAAGTAAGTAAATTCATATTTATTTTCAAATCTTCACCATATATATAAAATTGCAAAATTTGTTATACTCCTCTTCTAGAAATAGAGAAAGATACGATACCAACGAAATAAAATAAATTGTATCAGCAATTAATTTCTCATTAGTAAATGAGAAATAAATATCCAATTAATTACGAAATAAAGCAAGTAATTATATTTTATCTTTTCAAATAAAATTGCGGTATAATTACCTTTTACTGCAAAATAGTTATAAATTAAGAAGCTTACTTATAGAATTTACTCGTTAATCATTTCGTCTTAGAAATAATAAATATTATTGAGCCACTATTACCATTGCTGGCCTCTTCTCGGCTTTAATTGTATGATATAATTTTTAAATTTAAACATCAATAATTCTAGATCCATAAATATATTTATCAAAGTCAACTTTTAATGCTCCGTCAGAAATCGGATGTACGGTGTGTTCAATTGTCGTAGAGCCTCAGACGGATAATCTTGGTTGACTTTGCCGTTCTCTGGCGGCACTCGAGATACGCTTGCTTCGATAGATAAATAAAGTCCGCATACCATGGCGCGCCGTGGCGAGAAAACAACGTCAACAGGAAACCCCCGGAAGTCGTCGCGCGAGCGCCCGTCTTATCTATTTCAGGTGCATCGCACGCATCCGAGCGATGATATGACGAAGAGACCGCGCGCAACATTCACGCGCGAATAATGTTTATCAAGCGAACTCTCGATTACATTGGACAGTAAGCCGTCCCTCCATGTGTTTCTCTTTCCTCTCCACGAAGATTATCTTTGAAATTCCACGGGAGATTCGCTCGGTCATCTCCACGAGTTAACTTGATAATTGTAGCCCGGTTAAACGTTCTTCCGCTTTTTCCGCCATCGCCGTCTTCATCGTCTCCCAAGATGAAACTCGCTTCATGGAAATCGCTGGTTCAGCGATACGGGGGAGAGAAGGGATTGCAGCAAAGAGGAGGCATGGTTAATAATCACGCGAACGAGTCACACGTATTCAATAATCTTCATTTCTCAGTAAGCGAGAGAAAGATAATCTTGGCGCGAGAGATATACTTGCGCTACCGATTATTATACCAGGACGCGAAAAGGAGAAGAGAAGGACGGAGGGGCGTTTCTTCGAAACGTGGCACCTGCCAACAACTGGATAAACCAAACCGATCTGCATTCCACGATCCAACACTCCCGGTCGCGTGCATATGTACGAAAAGGATCTTGCATCTCTCTCTCTTTCCGTCGATTCCTTACCGCAATAATTATGACACCTCGATCGGAACATAATAAACAAGACCATTCAGAGAGACAAAAAAAAAAAGATTATAACTGGCTCGACAAAGTCTTGTAAAACGCATGAAAATTTGTTTTACCAAATCGCTCGATAAAGATGTCGACGGGTTTCTCGTGAAACGACAGTTGCAAATGTACCTGTACGATAAGCGACGCAGCTGTCGTTTTTTCAAGCATGCATACGTACTCCAGAAAGCGTGCGAAATTTCATCGTTGAACCTTGACTAGAGCCAGGCAGCGCGTTTTACGATTGGAATTTTTCTTTCGTTCACGCGGAAAGGACGACCGTAATTGTGTGTGGCGAGGCTCTACCAAAGGGATTCTGCCTTTTCCATATCTGCCGCAAGTGTCGCATAACGTGCGGACTAATCTCGATCGTTTGTCGTCGACGACAAACCCCGATCTCGTACCGACCAATCTCTGGTGCTGCGAGGTGGGGGGGGGTCAGGATTATGGAACGCGTGCCGCGACGCCGACGGAGAGGAGAGCGTGTCCGTGCGCGCGAGGATAGCTGGTCCGCCATTCACGAAGAGGGGAAATAATCGGTCCCTCTAACGAGGCGATTCCCGAGATCGTCCGGCGAACAGATCTGCATTCCCGGACTGACAGGAGGAGGAGGAGGAGGAGGAGGAGGAGGTGGAGCAGAAGGGGAGATGGAGGACGAGGAGGGTTCAGGCGCGTATAGGATTAAGCGGTCGCAGTGCGGCTCGATTATGACCTTCCTGCACGTGGCACGTGCGTGACTGCCGATGCGATGCTCCGCGCTGCGCCGGCTCCCTCAGGAATGACGCCGCGGCGCTTAGCCGAGGATGATAATTGCTGACACCTGCGTATAAGGGAATGATAGATCATTACCCATACATGCACGTGTCGGGCATACGCGTCCGCTGCGATGTGACCGTCCCCCCTATTTACCGTTTCGGGGCCCTGCTGATTTCGGCTTCGCCGGGTATGCACGCTGACACGCGTCATGTTCGAGTAATTCGGCTAAAACCACTCTCGAAAAAGTTACGAATAAAAGGGTGACGGTTTACTAACATCCGTCGATTTAAATATGTGATCTTACGTGTTACGACTCGAGTAGTATTCGGAAATGACAGAATTTTTGTGATTGAATAGTTTGGAAAGTTCAACCATTGCAACAAATAAACTCTCTCTCTCTATATATATATATATATATGTATAAATTCGAAAGTTTAAAATTATCTTATGTCAAACCAAAATTTCATGAAATATTAGTATTATTGAGTATATAAATTTAAAATTTATTGTACAATTAGGATAAAAATAATAAATAAAAATATAAAATAAAATTTTACTACAAAAACAGTTTTTCAAATAAATATATTGTAATAAAATGCATAACATGTGTGTTAAAACATTTAGAAATTAATAACCTATTTTTTTTTATTACAGATGCTTGTATAAAACTAAAATTTATGAGTTATAATAAAAACTAATTTATTCATGTTTGACGTTTATTTACACAAGCATTGTGTACTTTTGAGGTGTTATTTAAAAGTTGTTGCGTACAAATGCATTTTTAATATTTCTTTATAAACGTTATATCGTACTTCTCTCATTATTATAAAATTTTTTTTGAAGTAATCCTATACTCGACTTTTTAGAAATATGTTTATATGTTTTTTAAATATAATTTTAAACAAAAAAGATCGCCTAAAACGAGGGACAGGACACATTTGAATTTCATTTTTCGATTTTTGCGAATAAAGTGAAAATAATCCGGGATCTTTTTGACGATCGGATCACGCGCGGACATGCGTCTCTTGTTATGTTTATATCGCGCCCACGGGGCGCATGCATACAGACGGGCGACTGCAACCGTCGACGCCCCCGAAGGGATGCCGTGCGGTGCATTTAGGCTTAGGGTGATAATTGGCCTTAGCCCCTGACGTGAGCCGCTCGTCGGCGTTGCTTGAGCGTGCAGCGCGCGAAATGGCGAAGTCCGCGTGTTGCGACGTTTATTTCCTTTTTTTCTTTTGATCCTGCACCGAGGTAAACTTTCGCGGCATGACGATTTGTAAAAATCTCGTAGAAATGTTGACAAATAAAAAATAACAAAATGATTACGAATTAGCGAATAACAAAACAAATGCAATTTATTCAGTGACATGTTTCGATTCTTTTTACGAGGCGAAAATGACCAAAATTCATCGTCATGTTTTGACAGCATAACAAATAAAAGGATTATTAGTATCAGAGAATATATTCCTGAGAATATAGTCGAAATAGATGATTTATTACAATATTTTTTACAATATTTATATAGGGAATGGACAAAATAATGTAAACACTTAGAAAATATACTCTACTTTCTTTTTATTAATAAGAGATTAATTTACCATTAATTTATTATTCGTTTTTAATATAGGTTGTATTCTTGTTTGGAATAAGATCATACAATGTTTGAATATACCAATGGTTCGTATGTTGTACTATTCTTTTAGCAGAACATCTTTCAAATAATTATACGTATAAAGAAAGAAATTTGCTCCTCACATTATGTTATAAAATTATTTGTTTAACATTTTGTCATCCCATCCAACGTAACTGCATGACAAAAACATTATCGAGTCACTGTGAACAGTTTTAAAAAATAAGCAGTTTTCCCCTCTAATATCTCTTAAAGAGTATTCTAGGAGAATAATATAACATTACACCGATGAATATTTAAACATGTAAGCTCATTCTAAACAAGGTTAAAATCTGTATTAAATACAAGTCATGTCTTTTTACTATATTAATAAAATAAATAATATCATATTTTTCAGGTGTTTACATTAATATGTCCACCCCTATATACTGTGAGCTATATCACTTATTGAATTTTACATTGTAATAAAAATACCATTCATTCGATTTATATTTCACCGCCACATTTTGGGATGCAGTCGCGCAAAATGTCGAGCAGGTCGCAGAGCACGGACGAGAGGATAGAGACGAGAGAACCCAAAGAACAAGCCAGCGGCGGCGGCGGCGGCGGCGGCAATCTAAAGGCGGGGAGCCTGAGAGAGCGGGATGACGAAGAAGGCCGATAACAATGTGGCACATTCTCGCAATAAGATCCTCGGTCTCGTTCCCTCCCGTACCAAACGAGAGCTCCCGCTGCTTGCTCTTTTCGTTCTCTTCTTGCCTCCTAACACGACGGCGGCGGCGGCGGCGGCGGCGGCGGCGGCGTCCGTCTGTCCGATGATGATTGGTGGCGCTCGATCCGCTAAATCGCCGCGCGACCGGGCGTACATTTATTTTGCGTGCTTCGAAGAGCGCGCGGCGGGTGGCTGCTCAGAAAGAGAGAGAAAGAGAGAGAAAGAGAGAAAGAGAGAGGGAGGAAGGGAGAACCGAGGGCCCCGCAACAATGCGGCATATGGCGCGTGCTCGTCCCGAGTAACACGCGATGCAGTTCAGCTGCCGGCTGCATCATCAGTCGGTTCTCGCACGAAGCCGCGTGCACCGCGCGCGCGAGCTACCGGGTCGTCTCTCTTTCTCCTTCTCCCTCGCCCTCTCTTTCCTCCCCTTCTGTTCGCCGTGCCACGTATTGCCGCTCTACTTTGTTCGGAAATGCGCCCCATTCCCTCTTCCTCCTGCCTGTCCCGCCTCTCTTCTCGTTCCCCGTTGTTCGAGTTATAGGACGCGGATTTTCAGGAATTAAACTTGGAAGAAATGGGCCAAAATCTCGATTTCACTCTTTTCGCTTTAACTCCAGTTCGGATTTTACTTCGATGGGATTTTAATTTGAAGTCAATTGTCGTCGACTTTTCCAAGCGGACAGAATTACGATGCGAAAATCTCTTCATCGCTTGATGCTCTCTTCCGCGCTCTTCTTCTAGTTTCACCGCATCCCCCTTCGTTCGCATGTCGCGGAACGCTAACTTCTCGGGATCTACCGATATGTCGGGGCCCTCGAGGCGAGAAATTCGAGGGATTCCGGGCCCGAGCATTGCGTGCGCCCACCCTCCTCCTTCTTCTCCTTCGTCTCTTCTGCTCTGGAGATATTAAGAGGTCTCTCTACCTACGCCTTCGTTACGTATGTTAGCCACGCCGCCGCCACCGTCGTTGCAGGCCCACCCATGCTTCACGACGAAACGAAAAGCCACGCAATCGAAAGGGGTACATTATTGGATCAGAAACTCTCCCTCGTACTAGGATTACCGACATTCTGACGTTAAGAAATTATTTATTGTTACCTTTTTAAATGTTTTCGAGTATTTTCAGGATATAATTACTCACAGAAAAATAAGTGTCGATAAACCAATAAAACAATCAAATTTTAGATATCAAAATATAAAAAGAAATGTACACTTAGGGCTGTGCACAATTTATTCAACTTATTTCATCAATTAGGATGGTACAATAATTATAAAAAAATGTTTTAAACATTCATAAATATAAACATAATTATTTTATGTAATTATTGTACTATAAGATAAAGACTTAATAAATCAAAATTGTTCCGAGATTTATAGTACGATAAGTACAATTTTATGGTACAATTTTAAAATCTAGAATTTGCTCGCTTTATTGGTCTAGTCTTTTTATTTTACAATCTTTACTGTTTAATATATGAAAATATATTTTATTATTAAGTTTATCAATTTATTTTATAATTAACTCCTCCACTGTGCCCACATTGCTGCCTATGCTGTGAAGCCTAATTTCTCAAACGTTCATTTTTTGTTATGTTGCGAAAATTATTACATTATTTGATAGAATACACTTGCACATTTATGTTTTAAAAGTTTTATTTTTAATTCAAGCAATATTATTCAAAACTAAAACTCTATATCCAAGTATTGGTCTTTAAATAAAAATTAAATGTAATAATACAAAAATCCTAGAAGTTTATTATCTACAAGCCGCTCTTTCTCTATGAATACTTTTACACAAATTATCTCTCTTCGTTTTCAACGCTGTTAAAGTTAAGTGCGTCCGGCAACAGACAATACGACAATTCTGGGTCGTTGAACTTATTTTTCTTCCGTGCTCTTGGATTAATTACTCCCCGGTAACATTCGCGGCGGTGAGTAATTCAGCGATGCGGCGGAGCACGAAGTCTCGCGATGGAGACATCGGGGAACCCGGTTTAGGTGGAAGGAGGACGGAATGCGAACGGAGGGCATGCGAGCGACAGAGGAAGAAAATGAGAAAGTAAGATAAAGAGAGGGAGAGGGGGAGAGAGAGAGAGAGAGAGAGAGAGAGAGAGAGAGAGAGAGAGAGAGAGAGAGAGAGAGAAAGCGAGAACCGAACGATGGTGTTGGCCCCTGCATCGAGAACGCGGTGGCTGGTCGCACCTGTCGCGATCACGGTGGTCTGATGCGACTGAGAAAGAGACGCCCCCACGGCCGAGCTGGCGAATGCGTTCCGAACTCGTTCGTTCGTGTTCGTTCCTGCACGCGGTGTGCCATCCCGAAACTTCGTCAGGGAACACCGAGAGTTCTTCCGCCATGCATCACGCGCGGTTTTGCCGTCGCTGTTGGGATAAGAGAGACGCGCGCGTCCGTAATCCCGCAGATTAATCTCGTAAAACCCGTCAAGCGCACCCACCCCGCCATCTTCTCCAGTCAAATTGAATTGGATCGAACCTCCGTGACGATAACTCCGCGCCCGATATCGCAAAACGCGCTTCCTCTTCTTCAACGCTGACGAACGTTTCACGAGATCTCGCGACTCGGCGATAAAGAAATTCCGCTTACCGTTAAATCGTACTGCGGTTTTTCGCGCCGGCATCGTATTTCTAATGAGGGGTACAAATATTTCACAGAGAATCGTAAATCAATATGCGTGCGTCTCGCTCTCTGCGAAGCGAATTTTGCAACAATCAGCTTGACCTCTATTCCCCGAATTTCAAATTCCTGTTCCAGCAGATCGATTATCCTTGCATCAGGCGTGTTAAGTTACGAAACATTCCAGTTCTATCTCGTATTGCTATCGACCGTAAATAGCATATGAGAAATGGACCAATGCTGTCCGATGCAGCTAAATATCTATAATTGAATTTGGAACTTGTCAATTCAAATTTGGAATGCGTCAAGCTTCCTCTCAGAAATACATGACCTTATCATTATTTTGATATGCAATAAATTCAAAGAGATAATTAATTACGGTATATAAAAGGATATATACCTATAAAAGATTATTGAAGTTACTAAAAAGAAGAAAAAGTTACAAATCTTACTGACATAAATCAGAAATATAATATAGAATAATGCAAATTCCGAGCGAACACTGAACGTTTGTGTATGCACAATAATATATTATCTTCTTAAGGGAAAATTACAACTTCCAACTCTTGCGCCGGATATTATGTCGATTTTGAAACACAGTGACGAGTAATTTTAATAATGTTGATGCTATCAAGCATCTATAAGATTTCCTCCCAGAAAAAAAATTATCGCAAAATAACACCTCAGCATTACTAATATATTTAACAGCGTTCTGTTTCTCTATCAAATGATATTTTACATTATTAATAATTGTAGAAGACAAATTATACAAAACATAAGTGTGTTGTTCAATCCAAAAACTCTTCGGTATAAGAAAGAAAACCTATGTATATGTTTTTAAACATAATTCATTAAACACAATAATTTATTTTTGCAAATCCTGCGCATGATATAAAATCATTACAGCATAAGATCATTTCTCGATTTAAATTCGTTTCAACACAGTCTCACTTATATATATTTTATATATAGTCATCTTCCGCATAACGAGAAAATTATATGCGACCATGCATCCTTTTACGATTTTGCGTGTCTTTCAGTTACGACTCTTTTCGAATATCCTCTTTTCCCAGATTTTCCCGTCATTCCTTTGACTTTCCACTAATTTCTTTCTCGCCCCGCCTCACCCTTCATTATTCACACGCCCGCTTAGTTATTACCAGAACTGACTGAAATCTTCTCAAAACTGACGTCAGTCATAGAATCTGTAGAATCCTCTAAACGATAAGTAGTTTTGTGAATAAAAACATAATTTTAATTTTCAAACAACATATTCTTTGAATACTTCTTAAGTAAAATTCGCTGTAATTTGATTCAACAATATTTAAATCATAATCAATTGGACAATTCCGTGAAATACCATTTAAAATTATTCTTACGATTTACCGGATAACATATAACGGATACCCCAATAAAATTTCCTGAAATAACATCTAGTATTTAAAATACATTATTTTATCGATTTTAAAATAGAAGGCTAAAAATCTATTTTATGATAGATCTTTCATAAATATTGAATATCGAGATTAATTTTTTAATTACATATCCAGAATATAACTGCAATTAAACTTTAGAAAAAAAAACATTCTTTACTTACTTCCGTAGCTTTTATTTTAATGAATCCCATATAATGGAATTCTCTCAATTTATTTACTGAAATAGCTCGGAATTGAACACCTGAAATATTTTTTCCGAATATTCTTGTTAATAAAAAAAATTAAGGAAAATTCGTTAAAGAGTGAATTTAAATGAGTATTCTACAGTGGACCTTATATTTTTTGCCATTTCCCGCACGTATAATCTGCTCCAACTTTTGTACACATATATGTATGGTATATAGAAAAGGTTTCTTTTAAAATTAAATACTTTCAGAGACATCTCACTAAAGCATATATGCTTTAAGATTATTTCATTTCTTGTTTTTGTTCTTTTTCAATTATACAACAGTTATTTTAATAAAACGTAATGCAAAATTTATGGGGCTATTATTTCTCACAGGAAGTATAAGTGACAGTGCAGTAAACCTACTTGCCGCCCAATCGAGCGACATCGTGCCATTACGAGCTAGCATCGTTGTTTCGATAACCAGGCAGAGAATAGCGGCGTGCAAGCCAATCGGGAGAGCCGAAGCGGCGAGCGTTACGACATGGATTTCCCGAAATTAAATTGGACCGGCTAGATTGCACGCAAGCAGAATGTCCTCCTGAAACTGCGCGGAGCGGCGCGGCGCGCCGCGCGCCGAGCCGAAGCCGGTGGCGGGCGGCCAACCAAATCCGGACCGTCGCGTTTATGTCTCAATTAAGCCGGATGCCCGCGGTATTAATCTGGAGAAGGGAACGGCAGAGAGCGTAGCGAGGAATCGATCGATCGCGTTGATTGAAACGGCTGCCTCCGATCTTAATACGGGGTTACCATTGTTGACGCAAACACACGCGTTTGTGTAATGTAATATAGCTAATCTGCCGCGCGGGTTCGCGCGATATATGGTATATCGTTCCACGGGTACGGTGCCGATGTGACATTACGATAGCAGAATAATACCGACGATCTGTTCCGCGCGCGCGTTGTGGTGTTCTTATCTCTATTGAGTTTGACAGAGTCGTAAATTTGGAAGAAACCCCTATTGATTATCGGTGAAAAGTTTTAAGCGTTCGTGATTTACACTAAGAAACGCAGTATTTCAAGTATCTTCGAAACTATTGTAAATATTTACGATATTTTTATGATGATGATATCACGTTATATTATGATACAAGCTTAATAAGACATCAAAAAGGAATAAAAACAAATTCGGTGTCTTCTTTTATCTCACTAATAATCACCCTATTTTGTTACTGTTTACTAGTTCATTTTTTATTATTGCGAATGTACCTATATTTTATTTCTTTTTCTGTTACTCGATAATGTAAAATCGGTGCAATCAAACTCGTAAATATCCACAAATCTTCCGTGTAACTACGTAATAAAATGGTGCGAAATGTGTCCATACTGGGCATCCTCGTAAAATCCGGCTCGCTTTTCGGTTACCGCTGTCAGCTGCAGCATCGTCTTTATCGGGCCCACGGAGGGGGGCCTTTCTCAGGCTTTTCGATCGAATCGTTCGATCGACGACAAAAGGTGTCCAGTATATTGTACGCGATTGCATAGCACGTGGTGGCTGCAGCGGCGCGCAACGAAAATTAGGAGAAGGAGAGGAAGAGGAAAAGTCTGAGGAGAACGACGCGCAGGAGAGGAAAGAAGGGAGAACCGAAGAGGCTGTCGCGTTGCGGCGAGTTGCAACGAGTTGCACAAAAGGAAGCGATCGCACGTCATACTTAACGAGGCCTGCTGTGCCTCCTCTGTCCCCCCCCATCTCTCTTCGGACCCTCATCTCTTTCTCTCTCTCTCTCTCTCTCTCTCTTTCTCTCTGTCACGAGATTGCCCTCTTCCTTCCCTTCCTTCCCTATGTCCGCGTTCGGCGTGCCTCCGCTTTATTCTCTCCCCCGCCCGGGCGCTCGTAAGCTCGAATCTCTGTTTATCTTTATCTCTTTTGGTTTGGTTTGTCGGCTCGCGGCTCGGCACCGTGATTACAGAGTACCCGCCACTCACCTCGGGAACTCTGGTGGTCCTCTCTCCGCCGCTCGCTCATCTCCTACTACCTCCTTCCCCTTGAAACGCGCCGGGGACCCACGCGGGATGACGACGGACGGTGTGCGGCCAGGAGCAAGTGGGACCAACCTACCATCGCCTCCCGCAGCTCCTCGTCCTTCGTTATCCTCCTCCTTCACCTTCTCCTTCTTCCTATGCCGTTCTTCCTCGTTACTTTATCCCCTCTCGCCCTCTCACGTCCTCTTTCTCTTTCATCTTATCTCTTCGCCGTCTTGTTCCTGCTCTAACTCATCAACGAGCCTCCTCTCTTTCTCTCTCTTTTCTATCCTTTATCCACTCGTTTCGTCTCATTTTACCTATTCCGCCTATCCTCTGCTAATCTTGTTCTCCCTTCTTCTTCAGTCCTTCTCTCTCTTTTCAAGTCCCGTTTCACTTCTTCACTCTTTTCCTGTCTTCCTCCCTCTTTCGACTTCACTTCCTTGCTCTTCCCTTCTCGTGAACTAACTACCTGTGTCTTATTAGCGATACAGTCGACGCGAAAAGGTAGTTTGACTTGAGTAAGTGATGTGTTAATCAGATGATTCTGAAAGCTAAACCGCGACGCGCCGACCTTCTACATATGCGACGATTTTGCGCGTCTGATTTATGTAATATAAATTATACGCACAATAAATGCATGTGCTACGTGCTGCATATGTTAATTATTAGCGTTATTTATACAGAAAAATATATGGAAATATTTCAAGAATTCTAGCCAAAAAGGAAAGAATAAAAAAAATGACAATGCGCGGCTAGCTTTCGCATATTTCTAGAAATAGTGTCAGTTCATTTGACTGGATTTATTTGATCTCATTCTTGACTTTGGTTTATACCGTTATCGATGCAACTGTTCATGCGAGACGCTTGCGAGATGCGAATGTAAAAGCGGATGATAAAAGCAAACCAAGGAGCGTGACGATTTAAATCAACGCCGATCCATAGTCGAGTTGAAAATAGCAAGGAAACGCTTTAAGTAATCCTTTATGTAATTCTCCTTTTATAGAATAAAAGTAGACAAGATTTATCATAATTGATAACTGAAGTATTAATATATATATATATATATATATATATATATACATATATATATCTTCAAAAGAATTACGACGTGACGAATAATATTCTTATAATTTTGTGATTGATATATAGTTCAAAATTAAATCGTACAAATATTTTCACAAAGAATTTATAAATTATTTTAAAAAATATTAAATGTGTGAAAAAACACTGTTCTAAATAAACACATGAATTTTTAAAAGGGGTAAAAAATTTCACAAAAAAGCCATATTTAATATTATTAAACATTTTTGTAACATATTCATAAATAAATTAGTATTTATATATTAATAAATATTATGTGAAGCTACAAACTGTATGATGCAACAAATTGTAATAACAAATTTATAAACGTTTCATAAACGTTTTACTTCTCGCAGAAAGAACCTCGCACATTTCTCACTCGCGGTCCAGACGCAAAGCAAAAACGTGCATTCTCTGAATTCTTTCGGTAACTCACAGAAAAGTGAGCCGTTTACACTGCAGCAATTGTTGTTTGTATTACCTTTTGTGGCAAGCCTATGAAATAAAATATAGGGCATAACGTAGAGGATTAACTCCCAAAAAACCACTTGAAAATGCGCTGCCCGTAAAGGGGTCCAAGTTCGAACCGCAGCCAGACGCGAAAAGGGAATATCGCGGAATATAAAAGCCCGAAAGAGTGTGGAAGGCCATGTCGGATAATATTTTGTCGAGCGTAACGCGCCCTGGGGTGAAATACGAGGTTGCGACGAAGGGGAAAGAGGTTGAAACTAAGCAGGATCGCCATGTAACGAGCGGTGCGCATGGGTCTTTCACCTGTGCTGCGAGAGGGGGTGGTATTCTGGCTTTCCATTCCCTCTCCTTCATCCCTGGATCCTATTAGGAGTGCACGCGGCGATGCACTCGTGGTCTCTAACGACCCGTGAGAGAAAACTGCAACGGCGCGCAATGGCTGCGGCGGCAGCGGCGGTGGCGGTTGCTCTAATCTAAAGTGAATTTCGGCACGACGTGGGCGATTTATTTTCACGATTTTCAGGATTTTTACAGCGCCCTTACCTCCCTGCGACGCTAGAAGCTCTACGTAGAATATTTTACGATTAATGCACGGTCGTGAACATTTGCAATCTCACAACGGTTCGGTTAAGATAATATAAATTTTAAGTTGATTAGTCCCCCTTACAACAAAAAAGCCATCGTCCTTTAAAATAGGATAAGATAAATAAATAACATTACAATTTAAATAAATAATATTTTAGTTAGAAGCGATTAACAAGTCGCAAGTCGCATAGCTACGCTAGCTCAACCTAAACTGTTTAGCGACCGAACCTTAAAAGTGCATCCTCGAAGGTGGGCTCTCCTGATTGCAATTCACGTTCGTAGACGTAGACTACGAGGAAGCGTATGGTGATAAGCTCATAAGGAGAGTCTACGAGACTACCTTGCTGAGCATTTAAGATCCACGTACGGCCACCGTAACTCCCGCGGTCGCTTCCGCCCAATAAACTCGCGCAGGTGCGACGATTCGCGGGCCTGCACATAGAGTAGCCGGGCTTTATCGGCGGCACGGACAATGTATATGTATGCGCGTATGCATGCGCGTGTTGTTACGTACGACCACACGGATCCCAAAGCGACTGAAATATAGAGCATGCTATTCGCGTTTTGAATTTTCACACTCTGCGTGGAATTGGATAATTATCACGCGAATGTTGCGGACAAAAACATTTCTGCTTTTACACGAAAACACAAGAAATTATAGAAAATCTAAGAAAATCAATACGTTAATTTCACATAATCTATTTTTGTAATTTATTTTCGTGGAAGTATGAACAAATCACACTTGCTTATATTTTATAATAGAAGGTATATCGTTTTATTGCTCGTGAACTACTGATCAACTTCAATTATCTCGTGTGCTTTGAGCAAGACCGAAGCAAATCGTGCTTACCCATCGACCCCTTTCCAACATAGCCGTACGTTACATTAACGCCATGGAATAATTTAGCGGTGAGCTACAGGTCCTGGAGCGGCCATAAAGCCGTCATGTACTTGTTAGCGTTCTCTGTGAAACTCCTTACCGTACCGTAAAATAGTAATGCAAGATCGTAGTAGTGCCTTTCGGAAAGAACGAGATATAGAGCACACGTTAATGACGAGACAAGAGCTTATCGAGTAATTTACATATTGCTAACTAAGTGTCGGGCAGTTAGCATGTCTTTGCGGCTGAAATTAAAAAAAAGAAACGTCGCTAATCATTGATAAGAATAGAACCCATGGCATGACGATGCTGTTTATCGCATTTTTATAAATTTCAAATAAATATTAGAATATATCAAATATATCAGAATTAAATTTTTTAATGTGTATAAACTTTTAGAATTAAATTATAATAAATTGAAATTATTACCAAATAATACGACTGTAAAATAAAATTTACAGATTTAAATTCAGTATAGATATTTCAATCTCTCAGATATTAATCCATTATTAACTTTAGACAACATATAACAAGCTATAAAGTTATTCATGAATAAAATAGAATAAATTACATAGAAATGTAAAAGAGTTATTAATGAAATAAACTTAATAATGTAATATTAAAGTGAACCATAAAGATTTATGTAGCTAAAATATTTTTTCACGATTGGAATGTTAAATAAATTTCATTGATTAATAAAAACGAGATCGATAAAGAAGTAATGCTCTTACTTTTTTAAAACTTAAATAAATAAAATTTAAATTACGAAATAATTTAAATGCGCTATTTTTCGCCTTGTAATTATCGCGAATAATAAAAAAGTAAAAATTACCATAAATTAAAATACGATAAATTAATTAATAGATTCGAAGGCAAAAGGTATATATCGATGTATCTCGATACTCGCGTCGAAATGACAATTTCCATAACAAATTTGCAAGACGTATGAATTATTGCGCGGTTTTGCATCGTCGTCGCTGCTGCCGCATGCCGCCAAAAAAGAGAAAAGAGCGGCGTATAAGGGAAGGCCAGGATTCGTGCATAAATTCCGCGACGCGCGGAATACTTTTATCCCTTCGAAGCGGTCGCAGGTCCACACATGCGAGCGAGGAGGTGTCGAAACGAACCGAATCGAATAAGTATGAAGAGCGAGAAAGAAAAGTCGGCCTACCGACGAGGAAGACACGGCACGTGTAAAGAGTGTGATCTCTTTCTCTCTCTCCTTCTTTAGTTTTTCCCCCCCTTCCTTTCCCCTTTTGGTCCACGATTTAAATATCAAAGGCGGCTTAAATCTGACCTATACCACGCTGAATCATGTTACCTCTATAGGTTTATAGGGGATTTACTGGCGCGCTATTCTGAGGGAGAGAGCCTCGTATAGCATCGTGTTGACCGAGGCGCTAACATCATCCAGGACAAAGGCTCGCACCAGGGTCCTACCAGGGAAGAGGGAGAGAGCAATAGGAGGGAGAGGAGAAGGAGGAAGAAGAGAAAGAGCAGGAGGAGGAGGAGGAAGACGAGGAGGAAGAGATATATTCGTCCTTGGGCCATCCTGTGAGAAAGTTCCTGATCCCGTGTGTGTCTGCAAACCGAATTTACATATAGCACAAGGATGCATTCAGCAATTAATCCTGTGTACTGGCCACATTGGTCCTATACCAGGTGCCTCAAATATATCATTGCGGTACGATATTTATTACTTTGACGTCGTAGTGGTTTGACATTTTGACGGTACAGTATTCAATCAATTGTGCGTTTCTTTAATGTATGTACATAAAAATTAATAAAAGGATAACATGAGCGATATGATCAGTCGTTCAAATTGTCTGTACTGTGTAATTTATTCGTTCAAGTACGAAGATTATTAAATAATATGCGTAATTTAAAATTAAACATGAAATAAAATTTGGCCAATTTTTCATTAAACTTAATTCGCGAAAATCAGAGAACACCTTCGCGCGCGCGCAATAATTATTCGATAAACGGCACTTTCTTTAGTTTAATCTTCGTCATTTCCGATAGTGACGACAGTTCTATATAATCAAGATATCTTGTATAATCAAGCTTCTCACCCCTAGGGGGTGCGCGCGTAATCGCTCGTCCGTTTCCGCCCACGGGTGCCCTCGAGAGTCGGTCGAGAAATCACGGTTGCCTACAAACGCAAACAGATCTGTTTGACAGATGCTGTTGACGGATCTTAGACAGCACCCGTAAACGCGTCCTCTGTTGAGACAAGAGTTTATACTGGAATCGAATTGACAGTCAATTAGGCTAGCAATTAAATTCTCGAGTTAACCTGCACCGCCAGACCGCGACCGTTACACGTGCCGCGTTGTCCCACGTCCTGCCGCGGTAATATCCATCCAATTCTATAACTCTGATAAAAATAAATACGCAAACGTACTTAATTAATGATAATTGATAATAATCCAATACCATTAAGATCATAGATTTCCAGACTGCAGCTGTATAACTTGTATCTCTTTCTTACTGCATCATATCAAACTTTTTGGCAGAGTTAATTCTTCTTTTCATTCTCATTTCTGCGCTTGCGCGAATTCCTATGCTAATCATTAAATTATCCCGTCGTTCAAATCCAGTTAACCAATCTCGGGGGGGATTTTTTCTCCGAGCCGGCATCACTCCGCGCCGCTCGGATAAAGAATTTCGGCTCGTTTAGCGCCGATCCGTAGCGCATCGGGCGTATTTTCTGCCGATGCTGTACCTTATTTGCCGATAATCACGTATCTGGATAGGTCCCCCCCTCCCTCCATTCCTCTCGGAGAGACAGGGTGATGGCTATTTTAGTGGGTGGAAAATTATACGGCGGCTTCTACAGGCTCTAAAATGGGCAGCTCTTCGGTTACGAACTATAATAATCATTTCGTCGGATGGGTTAGGGAGCAAAATAAAGGGGGCAGGGAAGGGGAAGGGGAGAGGACGAGGAACGTGGAGTAGGCGAAGAAGGCGGTCGGGACGGAACACGGGCGCATATGCCAGCCGGCTTCAAACCGTTCCGATGTGGTAGTCAACGTATTTACCGGCTCGTTAACGTCCCGTAGAGAGACGACGACATTCGTACTCCCCTTCCGTTCTTCCCCTGTTGTTCCACCTTTCCAGGGACTCCACGAGTTCTCATATTTCCGTTTTGCTGTTCGCAATTTGCGCCTCTTATTCTCGATGTAGCTGTAGAATAGAAAGTCATGTGTCTTTACGCTGCAGCACGCGCCGAAGAAGTCTACCTTTTACTCATTTAACTTTTCCTTTTGTTCCTGAATTATTGTCGGGCAGTACCTGCACGACAATAGCCACGTATTTTCATAAAGATGATGCTGCAGGAGCACAACACGTAATTATTTGAGAGAACTAATTGCTTTAAATTGACTCCTGTTAGAACACAACACACATTGACAAGCGCGTGCTTTAAGGGGTGCTGGAGACAGATATATCTGTTTTGCCGATTAAGCAATAGTTTTTTATAACGAGATTTTATATGTATTTTTTTTATAGATTTAAAAATGTTTTCCAAAATTAAAGTATACGTATTAATTTTTACGTATTAATATCAGTCTTAATGTCATAGAACGAAAGAAATATAATATACAAAATCTTTTTAATGATGTGTACTAATGATTCTATATATATTATCGACGCCGTCGAGTTTGACGGTCACTCCAGCGTCCCTTTAATACTTTTTCAATTTTATTACACTAGAACACAACATTGCGCGCGCTTCGCGCGCGCCACTTAGCATTTTTATAATAAACATTGCACTTTTTTTTCTTCTGTAATATTACTCTCACACACTTTATCATATTTAATGCTCTTCTCTATCTCACGCTCTTTCTCCCACTCTCTAAATTATTAATTATATTATTTTCATATTGTTCAATATTACTCTTACACTTTACTTTCTTATTTAATCCTCTTCTTTATCTCTCACGCTCTCCCACTCTCCCCCCTCCACCCCTCTCTCACTCACTAAACACAAATTAGTGATTATATTATATTTTCATGTTTCTTAATATCACTCTTACATACTTTATCTCCATACTTAATCCCCTTTAAATAAATTAAAAATTATAATATATTATATGTAATGTTACCTGTTAATTTTCAATCAATTTTCAAAACTTTCACTTTCTGGCGAACTCTTTAGAAAATTATTGTACGCGTCCGGAACTATAGGAAAACTGTGTTAAAGTAAATAGAATTCTGGATAATTGATTAGCATTTCCCGTCAACCCTCAAAATTCAAGTTTTCCGGAAAATATAATTGTTTAAAAAATGTTTTAATTAATTATATCACCTGAATTCTATAGCAAATTATTGTACGCGTCCGGAACTATATGAGAATTACGTTAAAATAAATAGATCAGTCGATATTTGATTAGCATTTCAGGTCTAGCTTTAAAAATTCAAGTTTTCCGGGCAAAATAATTGTTTAAAAAATGTTTTTATTAATTATAACACCGTAACTTTCCAAAAACTATTGTATGCGTCCAGAACTATATGAAAACTGCGTTAAAATAAATAGAAATGTTGATATTCGATTTGCATTTCACGTCTAGCCCTCAAAATTCAAGTTTTTCGGGCAAAATAATTGTTTAAAAGATGTTTTAATTAATTATATTACCAAAACTCTTTAAAAAATTATTGTACGCGTCCTGAACTATATGAGAATTACGTTAAAATAATTAGATCTGTCGATATTCGATTAGCACTTGTCGTGTAGCCTTAGAAATTCAAGTTTTTCAAGCAAAATAATTGTTTAAAAAATGTTCTAATTAATTATATCACCGGAACTTTACAGAAACATATTGTACGCGTCCCGAACTATATGAGAATTACGTTCAAATAAATAGATCTGTCGATATTCGATTAGCACTTGTCGTGTAGCCTTAGAAATTCAAGTTTTTCAAGCAAAATAATTGTTTAAAAAATGTTTTAATTAATTATATCACCTGAACTTTATAGAAACATAATGTACGCGTCCCGAACTATATGAGAATTACGTTAAAATACATAGATCTGTCAAAATTCGATTAGCACTTGTCGTGTAGCCTTAGAAATTCAAGTTTTTCGGGCAAAATAATTGTTTAAAAAATGTTTTAATTAATTATATCACCTGAACTTTATAGAAACATAATGTACGCGTCCCGAACTATATGAGAATTACGTTAAAATACATAGATCTGTCAAAATTCGATTAGCACTTGTCGTGTAGCCTTAGAAATTCAAGTTTTTCGGGCAAAATAATTGTTTAAAAAATGTTTTAATTAATTATATCACCTGAACTTTATAGAAACATATTGTACGCGTCCCGAACTATATGAGAATTACGTTAAAATAAATAGATCTGTCGATATTCAAATAGCACTTGACGTGTAGAGCCTTAGAAATTCAAGTTTTTCCGGCAAAATAATTGTTTAAAAAATGTTTTAATTAATTATATCACCTGAACTTTATAGAAACATATTGTACGCGTCCCGAACTATATGAGAATTACGTTGAAATAAATAGATCTGTCGATATTCGATTAGCACTTGTCGTGTAGCCTTAAAAATTCAAGTTTTTCGGGCAAAATAATTGTTTAAAAAATGTTCTAATTAATTATATCACCGGAACTTTATAGAAACATATTGTACGCGTCCCGAACTATATGAGAATTACGTTAAAATACATAGATCTGTCGATATTCGATTAGCACTTGTCGTGTAGCCTCAAAAATTCAAGTTTTTTGGACAAAATAATTGTTTAAAAAATGTTTTAATTAATTATATCACCTGAACTTTATAGAAACATATTGTAAGCGTCCCGAACTATATGAGAATTACGTTAAAATAATTAGATCTGTCGATATTCGATTAGCACTTGTCGTGTAGCCTTAGAAATTCAAGTTTTTCAAGCATAATAATTGTTTAAAAAATGTTCTAATTAATTATATCACCGGAACTTTACAGAAACATATTGTACGCGTCCCGAACTATATGAGAATTACGTTAAAATAATTAGATCTGTCGATATTCGATTAGCACTTGTCGTGTAGCCTTAGAAATTCAAGTTTTTCAAGCATAATAATTGTTTAAAAAATGTTCTAATTAATTATATCACCGGAACTTTATAGAAACATATTGTACGCGTCCCGAACTATATGAGAATTACGTTAAAATAAATAGATCTGTCGATATTCAAATAGCACTTGACGTGTAGCCTTAGAAATTCAAGTTTTTCAAGCAAAATAATTGTTTAAAAAATGTTCTAATTAATTATATCACCGGAACTTTACAGAAACATATTGTACGCGTCCCGAACTATATGAGAATTACGTTAAAATAATTAGATCTGTCGATATTCGATTAGCACTTGTCGTGTAGCCTTAGAAATTCAAGTTTTTCAAGCATAATAATTGTTTAAAAAATGTTCTAATTAATTATATCACCGGAACTTTATAGAAACATATTGTACGCGTCCCGAACTATATGAGAATTACGTTAAAATAAATAGATCTGTCGATATTCGATTAGCACTTGTCGTGTAGCCTTAGAAATTCAAGTTTTTCAAGCAAAATAATTGTTTAAAAAATGTTCTAATTAATTATATCACCGGAACTTTACAGAAACATATTGTACGCGTCCCGAACTATATGAGAATTACGTTAAAATAATTAGATCTGTCGATATTCGATTAGCACTTGACGTGTAGCCTTAGAAATCAAGTTTTTCGGGCAAAATAATTGTTTAAAAAATGTTCTATTAATTATATCACCTGAACTTTATAGAAACATATTGTACGCGTCCCGAACTATATGAGATTACGTTAAAATAATTAGATCTGTCGATATTCGATTAGCACTTGTCGTGTAGCCTAGAAATTCAAGTTTTTCAAGCAAATAATTGTTTCAAAAATGTTCTAATTAATTATCTCATCGGAAACTTTACAGAAACATATTGTACGCGTCCCGACTATATGGAATATTACGTTTAAATAATTAGATCTGTCGGATATTCGATAGCACTTGACGTGTAGCCTTAGAAATTCAAGTTTTTTCGGGCAAAATAATTGTGTAAAATGTCTAATTAAATTAATCCCTGAAACTTTATAAGAAACATATTGTACGCGTCCGAACTATATGAGAATACGTTAACAATAATTAGATCTGTCGATATTCGATTAGCACTTGTCGTGTAGCCTTAGAAATTCAAGTTTTTCAAGCAAAATAATTGTTTAAAAAATGTTCTAATTAATTATATCACCGGAACTTTACAGAAACATATTGTACGCGTCCCGAACTATATGAGAATTACGTTCAAATAAATAGATCTGTCGATATTCGATTAGCACTTGTCGTGTAGCCTTAGAAATTCAAGTTTTTCAAGCATAATAATTGTTTAAAAAATGTTCTAATTAATTATATCACCGGAACTTTATAGAAACATATTGTACGCGTCCCGAACTATATGAGAATTACGTTAAAATAATTAGATCTGTCGATATTCGATTAGCACTTGTCGTGTAGCCTTAGAAATTCAAGTTTTTCAAGCAAAATAATTGTTTAAAAAATGTTCTAATTAATTATATCACCGGAACTTTACAGAAACATATTGTACGCGTCCCGAACTATATGAGAATTACGTTAAAATACATAGATCTGTCGATATTCGATTAGCACTTGTCGTGTAGCCTCAAAAATTCAAGTTTTTTGGACAAAATAATTGTTTAAAAAATGTTTTAATTAATTATATCACCTGAACTTTATAGAAACATATTGTAAGCGTCCCGAACTATATGAGAATTACGTTAAAATAATTAGATCTGTCGATATTCGATTAGCACTTGTCGTGTAGCCTTAGAAATTCAAGTTTTTCAAGCATAATAATTGTTTAAAAAATGTTCTAATTAATTATATCACCTGAACTTTATAGAAACATATTGTACGCGTCCCGAACTATATGAGAATTACGTTAAAATAATTAAATCTGTCGATATTCGATTAGCACTTGTCGTGTAGCCTTAGAAATTCAAGTTTTTCAAGCAAAATAATTGTTTAAAAAATGTTCTAATTAATTATATCACCGGAACTTTACAGAAACATATTGTACGCGTCCCGAACTATATGAGAATTACGTTCAAATAATTAGATCTGTCGATATTCGATTAGCACTTGTCGTGTAGCCTTAGAAATTCAAGTTTTTCAAGCAAAATAATTGTTTAAAAAATGTTCTAATTAATTATATCACCGGAACTTTACAGAAACATATTGTACGCGTCCCGAACTATATGAGAATTACGTTAAAATAATTAGATCTGTCGATATTCGATTAGCACTTGTCGTGTAGCCTTAAAAATTCAAGTTTTTCAAGCATAATAATTGTTTAAAAAATGTTCTAATTAATTATATCACCGGAACTTTATAGAAACATATTGTACGCGTCCCGAACTATATGAGAATTACGTTAAAATAAATAGATCTGTCGATATTCGATTAGCACTTGTCGTGTAGCCTTAGAAATTCAAGTTTTTCAAGCAAAATAATTGTTTAAAAAATGTTCTAATTAATTATATCACCGGAACTTTACAGAAACATATTGTACGCGTCCCGAACTATATGAGAATTACGTTAAAATAATTAGATCTGTCGATATTCGATTAGCACTTGACGTGTAGCCTTAGAAATTCAAGTTTTTCGGGCAAAATAATTGTTTAAAAAATGTTCTAATTAATTATATCACCTGAACTTTATAGAAACATATTGTACGCGTCCCGAACTATATGAGAATTACGTTAAAATAATTAGATCTGTCGATATTCGATTAGCACTTGTCGTGTAGCCTTAGAAATTCAAGTTTTTCAAGCAAAATAATTGTTTAAAAAATGTTCTAATTAATTATATCATCGGAACTTTACAGAAACATATTGTACGCGTCCCGAACTATATGAGAATTACGTTAAAATAATTAGATCTGTCGATATTCGATTAGCACTTGACGTGTAGCCTTAGAAATTCAAGTTTTTCGGGCAAAATAATTGTTTAAAAAATGTTCTAATTAATTATATCACCTGAACTTTATAGAAACATATTGTACGCGTCCCGAACTATATGAGAATTACGTTAAAATAATTAGATCTGTCGATATTCGATTAGCACTTGTCGTGTAGCCTTAGAAATTCAAGTTTTTCAAGCAAAATAATTGTTTAAAAAATGTTCTAATTAATTATATCACCGGAACTTTACAGAAACATATTGTACGCGTCCCGAACTATATGAGAATTACGTTCAAATAAATAGATCTGTCGATATTCGATTAGCACTTGTCGTGTAGCCTTAGAAATTCAAGTTTTTCAAGCATAATAATTGTTTAAAAAATGTTCTAATTAATTATATCACCGGAACTTTATAGAAACATATTGTACGCGTCCCGAACTATATGAGAATTACGTTAAAATAATTAGATCTGTCGATATTCGATTAGCACTTGTCGTGTAGCCTTAGAAATTCAAGTTTTTCAAGCAAAATAATTGTTTAAAAAATGTTCTAATTAATTATATCACCGGAACTTTACAGAAACATATTGTACGCGTCCCGAACTATATGAGAATTACGTTCAAATAATTAGATCTGTCGATATTCGATTAGCACTTGTCGTGTAGCCTTAGAAATTCAAGTTTTTCAAGCATAATAATTGTTTAAAAAATGTTCTAATTAATTATATCACCGGAACTTTACAGAAACATATTGTACGCGTCCCGAACTATATGAGAATTACGTTCAAATAAATAGATCTGTCGATATTCGATTAGCACTTGTCGTGTAGCCTTAGAAATTCAAGTTTTTCAAGCATAATAATTGTTTAAAAAATGTTCTAATTAATTATATCACCTGAACTTTATAGAAACATATTGTACGCGTCCCGAACTATATGAGAATTACGTTAAAATAATTAAATCTGTCGATATTCGATTAGCACTTGTCGTGTAGCCTTAGAAATTCAAGTTTTTCAAGCAAAATAATTGTTTAAAAAATGTTCTAATTAATTATATCACCGGAACTTTACAGAAACATATTGTACGCGTCCCGAACTATATGAGAATTACGTTCAAATAATTAGATCTGTCGATATTCGATTAGCACTTGTCGTGTAGCCTTAGAAATTCAAGTTTTTCAAGCATAATAATTGTTTAAAAAATGTTCTAATTAATTATATCACCGGAACTTTACAGAAACATATTGTACGCGTCCCGAACTATATGAGAATTACGTTCAAATAAATAGATCTGTCGATATTCGATTAGCACTTGTCGTGTAGCCTTAGAAATTCAAGTTTTTCAAGCATAATAATTGTTTAAAAAATGTTCTAATTAATTATATCACCGGAACTTTATAGAAACATATTGTACGCGTCCCGAACTATATGAGAATTACGTTAAAATAATTAGATCTGTCGATATTCGATTAGCACTTGTCGTGTAGCCTTAGAAATTCAAGTTTTTCAAGCATAATAATTGTTTAAAAAATGTTCTAATTAATTATATCACCGGAACTTTACAGAAACATATTGTACGCGTCCCGAACTATATGAGAATTACGTTAAAATAATTAGATCTGTCGATATTCGATTAGCACTTGTCGTGTAGCCTTAGAAATTCAAGTTTTTCAAGCAAAATAATTGTTTAAAAAATGTTTTAATTAATTATATCACCTGAACTTTATAGAAACATATTGTACGCGTCCCGAACTATATGAGAATTACGTTAAAATAAATAGATCTGTCGATATTCAAATAGCACTTGACGTGTAGCCTTAGAAATTCAAGTTTTTCGGGCAAAATAATTGTTTAAAAAATGTTCTAATTAATTATATCACCGGAACTTTACAGAAACATATTGTACGCGTCCCAAACTATATGAGAATTACGTTCAAATAAATAGATCTGTCGATATTCGATTAGCACTTGTCGTGTAGCCTTAGAAATTCAAGTTTTTCAAGCATAATAATTGTTTAAAAAATGTTCTAATTAATTATATCACCGGAACTTTATAGAAACATATTGTACGCGTCCCGAACTATATGAGAATTACGTTAAAATAATTAGATCTGTCGATATTCGATTAGCACTTGTCGTGTAGCCTTAGAAATTCAAGTTTTTCAAGCAAACTAATTGTTTAAAAAATGTTCTAATTAATTATATCACCGGAACTTTACAGAAACATATTGTACGCGTCCCGAACTATATGAGAATTACGTTCAAATAAATAGATCTGTCGATATTCGATTAGCACTTGTCGTGTAGCCTTAGAAATTCAAGTTTTTCAAGCAAAATAATTGTTTAAAAAATGTTCTAATTAATTATATCACCGGAACTTTACAGAAACATATTGTACGCGTCCCGAACTATATGAGAATTACGTTAAAATAATTAGATCTGTCGATATTCGATTAGCACTTGTCGTGTAGCCTTAGAAATTCAAGTTTTTCAAGCATAATAATTGTTTAAAAAATGTTCTAATTAATTATATCACCTGAACTTTATAGAAACATATTGTACGCGTCCCGAACTATATGAGAATTACGTTGAAATAATTAGATCTGTCGATATTCGATTAGCACTTGTCGTGTAGCCTTAGAAATTCAAGTTTTTCAAGCAAAATAATTGTTTAAAAAATGTTCTAATTAATTATATCACCGGAACTTTACAGAAACATATTGTACGCGTCCCGAACTATATGAGAATTACGTTAAAATAATTAGATCTGTCGATATTCGATTAGCACTTGTCGTGTAGCCTCAAAAATTCAAGTTTTTTGGGCAAAATAATTGTTTAAAAAATGTTTTAATTAATTATATCACCTGAACTTTATAGAAACATAATGTACGCGTCCCGAACTATATGAGAATTACGTTAAAATACATAGATCTGTCAAAATTCGATTAGCACTTGTCGTGTAGCCTTAGAAATTCAAGTTTTTCGGGCAAAATAATTGTTTAAAAAATGTTTTAATTAATTATATCACCGGAACTTTACAGAAACATATTGTACGCGTCCCGAACTATATGAGAATTTCGTTAAAATAAATAGATCTGTCAATATTCGAATAGCACTTGACGTGTAGCCTTAGAAATTCAAGTTTTTCGGGCAAAATAATTGTTTAAAAAATGTTTTAATTAATTATATTACCGGAACTCTTTAGAAATTTATTGTACGCGTCCGGAACTATATAAGAATTCCGTTAAAATAAATAGAACTGTCGATATTTGAACAGCATCTCACCTTTAGCCCTCAAAAGTCAAGTTTTTCGGACAAAATAATTGTTTAAAAAATGTTTTAATTAATTATATCACTGGAACTCTTTAGAAAATTATTGGACGCGTCCGGAACTATATGAAAACTGCGTTAAAATAGATAAATCTGTCGATATTCAATTAGCACTTCACGTCCAGCTTTCAAAATTCAAGTTTTCCGGGCAAAATAATTTTTAAAAAAATGTTTTTATTAATTACAACACCATAACTTTTTTAAAAACTATTGACACACGTTTAATCGGCATCGCGGAAAAGCGACAACAATACTTCGAGAGATGCGAGTATCGATGCCATGCCCTTTTTTAGAAAGGATTCTTACTTCCCCCCCCCCTTTCTCTCTTTCTCTCTCTCTCTCTCTTTCTCTTCCTCTCGTATATTTTTTATTTGGCTCTTTTTTCTTTTTCCCTGATTTCTTGTAATTATTTCAATCAGCTATCAAAAGTGACAGTTTGACAGCTGAAAATGACACGAAGTAGTTTGACAGCTGGAAATGACACGAAGTGAAGACAGTCACAACGCACTTAACAACTTTATAGCGAGACAGCCAATCAGCATCTCGGAAAAGCGGCAACAATAAATTCGATTTGATTTAACATCTCCTTTTTTAGATAGGAGAGGAGATCTCTCACGGTAGCATAAGAAAAACATGTTATAAACTCGAAAAAATTGACATATGATTAAATTTTACTTTTTTCCAATGGCTTGAAAAAGGCACATATATCGCAATAAAATTGACTGACGATTGAAAGATGAAGAAACTAATTTGCTACGTAATTTTACAGACAATAATAGAGATCCTGCAAAACATTTCCATGATACATTTAAGCCCGCCTTTTTCCGCACTCTCGCCCGACAATAGGACGATTCGTCGTTTAATCCCTGTCGATCCGCCATCGTCGACAATGTCGTGGCAGTAACTCGACCGTTGCAGGCGCGCGAAGCTTGAATAAGAGCGACGCGGAAATCGGGAAAAGAGGAGGCAGCCCGCGCGTCGATAAAGAAGTCGAAAATTTACGACCGCGCTTGTCGCCGTCCGAGATTGCCCCGTCGTAATGTCACCGCCATTCTCGACGCCCGTCGCCCGACGAATTCGTCCCGCGGGGACGTACCGGCACCGTCGCGAATATCTACGACCTTTTTATCGCCCGCGCTATCGCGCCATCGTGAAATCGAAACAAACCTCCTTTCTACGCGATTTCTCTTCTCTCCCGTCGCCGGTTGGTTTTCCGACTCACGCAGGGACACGCGATTTCCGGTATTTCCGGCTTTATCTTCCCGCTTGATTATCGCGGGGCCGGGCTTGACGTTTACTTTGACGTTTATCCCCTATGATCTCCTCGCCTCGCTGCTTCCTTATTACCTTTGCCATCTTTATCATCCATCGAGTTGTTTTTTTTTTATTTCTTTTTCCTTGAGTAAAATAAAATTTCGCGTTTCAAGCTGTGCCATTAGACGATTAATAACATAATGTAACAACATAAACATGTATAAAATATAAGAATATTTTATAAATCCGAATTAAAGAATATATATCTTGAGCGATATCATTTCGCAAGATAACAGGTGAGCGATAGTATTTAGCATCGCGCTTCCTCTTACTACCCATATCTTCGCCCATTCGCCACTGATCGCGCGGAGAACGAAAGAAGATACCGGCCGAGACGGTGGCGAGGGGAGGACGGGGGGGAACCCCAGAAAGAGAAAAAGAGAGATTTCGGCTAGCGGTGGTGGACCGGGAGAAACGAACAAGAAGAGGAGCGACATGGCGGCAGGCAAGAGGTAGGTGAGGGACGAGGAACGGCCGAAAGTGGGCAGTGTGTAATTTTGCGCCGGCTTAGGAAAACACGGCGGCCACCCGCGCGTTTCGCGAGCGACGAGGATTTAAAAATAGAAGGCCGCCGGAGGATGGCGGAGGGACGCATGCCGATCGGGCCGTCGGCCACCTTGTTCTCCATTCGGCCGTCCCTTTGTCTCCGGACGGCGAGAAAGGGAGTAAAGTCGGGGCAGGAGAGGCAGCGGGCTTTGGCCACTTTGCATCTCGACGCGACCCATGCAGGGTTCTCGAGCGTACGGAAGTGCGAATTGGAGGCGCTCGAAGGAGAGGGTGAGAATCGATATTTCTTTATGGATTAATCTTGTTTGACATCTCGTTATGGAAAACTTTTTTAACTATTCTCTTTGGTCTTAACGAGCAAATGTATGGAGAGATGTACGGAAGGTACATCGAATATTTTATTTTGTCACATTCAGAATGTAGATAACTGACAGATTTGTACAAATTTTGAACGTAAGTTTTAGGTACCAAACAATAAAAAAGACTCTATTACAAAGGTCATGTTACATTGTTTAAAAATAAGAAATTGCATTATATATTCTTTTACCATGCATTAGCGCAAATACAATAATAATTTAAAATTTTAATACAAATGTTCAATGTATATTGAACCTAAATTAACTTTCTGATATCTGTTTAAATTATTGTACGTAATACATAAATTATCGTATACAGTAAAAAATATCGGAGATGTGATGCAAAAGTTTTGAAAAATTCATTGACAGACTGTATTGTTAATGAAAGATGAACAAACCAGTTTTAAATGACCTCGCGTAAAAATTCAATAGATTTAAATCCGGTGAGTGTGGGACCATCAAGTGACTGAATCTCGTCACTTTATCCAGTGACCGCTGTAATTTCAACTTTGAGAAAGGTTGTAACTCCATAATGAAGGTCCTTTTAGGACCTTTGTTCAAGACTCTTTTTTATTGTTTTGCTGCGTAGAATTCATTCTCAAAGTTTATGCAGACCATTTAGTTACATTCTGTATGTGCATTCGAGAACTAGAGACGAGCTTTTGATCATAGATAAAGCGTGTTCTTGATGCAAATTAAGTGTCACTGGTTGCGACTTTGTCATTTTTAATTTTAACAATTGAAGTAACAAAAGAATAGCAATTTTTTAAAAATACATATTCATCAATGTTTAATCACTATGACTTTTCGGTTGTCAATTAAAGATGTAACGCACGTGAAGATTAAGAAATATATTCTACCTCCAATTTCTCTAATTTTTATCGGTGCATCTCGAAAGTTTTTAATAATTATATTATGTAACTTAGAGTTATGCTTTATATTAAAAATAATGTCAGATAGTACATATCAATATCAGAGATTTTTAAAAATAAACCATCAGTTCTTTCCCTTAATTCAAACTAAACCATTAAATCTTTTTACTAATTAAATGATTGTAGATAATGTATGCACGTACGCACTAAATAACAGTTCTTTGAAGAAGAGCATCCCGGTTCTCCAACTTCTGCGGCATAATCGTTTCCCTCCGTTTTCAACGACAAGAAAAGACTTTGCAAGATCTTCTGCCAGGATCCTACCGCGTCTTGTTCTTATCCTTCTTATCAGCCGCGCCGGTCGGCGTATGAAAAACTTCCTATCGCGCGCTGAAATCTTCCTGAAGAAACCGCGGCACGCCCTTACCACCCTGCCATCTCTATTCCCCGCGGAATAAATCCAATCTTATCTTTTTTCCTCCTACTGCTCTCCTTCACTTATCGCGCGGAAATCTTTTATGTCTCGTAACGTTGCTACTTTGCATTGTTGAATTTGCTTTATCCTGGCTTGATCAAAGTTAATTGGGATGCGATGTGATTACCACAGATGGAAGGCTCGTCGAGGGTATTTGATTTTGCTTGGTTGGTTGTATGGTTATTCTTTCTAAATCTCATATAACCTAGCACAAGCGTGATATGTATAATAATAGCAATTTATATTAAATAATTTTTTATGCGCTTTATTCCAATCTAGGTATCATTCTGTTCTGCAATTTTAGTCGCGGTAAAAAGATACCGTAGAAAATTGGATTACAAAAATGAAGAAAATACATGAAACCAAGTAATTCAGTTGTTTCCTACCAACATAATCAATTTTTGCCATTTTCAATCAATAAAGTTACCAAAATCATTTAACAATAAACACGTATATTACATTAACCGGTTTATTCAGCTCGTCCGTATAATCAAGTTAATCTCGACATTGCAAACTCAGTTTCGTGGACAGATTTAGTTCGCGCCACGGTTTCTCTTTCTCTCTCCCTCTCTCTCTCTCTCTCTCTCTTTTTCTTGATCATTCCTTTTTCGTATTCTCCGTTGGTTGTGGTGGGCCAGGTAACCAGATACGGCGACGGCGGCACGCCGTTGGTGCCCAAAAGGGACCCCCAGGGAGCCGATAGCGCGGTGGGTCCGCATACTGCGTGCTGTTGCCCAAAAAGGGCTCTTGATGCGCTCGCTCGCCCATGGATAGAGAGCTTCGTCGTTGTCGTCGTCGTCGTCGTCGTCATCGTGTCCCGGTCATCTTACCGTCCCCTCGACCACTCGATCGATATTCCATTCCTCATCGATTCCTCCCTTTAAGAACAAAGCGGGAACTATCGATTGACCGCGACCTGTCCCTCTGTAAGCATGTAACTCGGAATTGCTGCTAGCTGCCAGGATCACCGACAACTTCCTCCTACTGTCCGTCACCACCCATCTTGGATACCGTTGATCTTCGTCCTCAGATGCTCGTGTTTCCCTTCACGAATCTCCATGTCTATTAAGCGCTGTTATATCGTCAGATCCGGGAACCGTCCGGAATTGATTTCCAGCTCTGTGCAGCCCGAGTTAAGAAGCACTTTAAGTGTAAAATAGTTTGGCGGTTCTTATGTTTTATTACACGTGTCTGTGCACAATGCAAATTTATTATAATAATAACAATTATCATAATTGTTATTAATAATTATTAAAACAAAGAAAAATAGATAAGTAAGATGTGCATTCAGAAAGAGAAAAGAATTACTTCAATTTTTAATGAATTTCATATTATTCGTATAGAAATAATGTTGTCAATATCAATTTCCTGATTGCATCATTCATTTTGAAATCCCTTCGCGTGTCTCACAAGACCTTAGTTTTATGCCCCCGCTAATGGATAATCCACCACCGTCAGGATGCAATTTCACGATCGCCTTGTTATGCGATCTACATCGGAAGACGAGGAAACGTATTATGCGCGCTTTCACCGGCGTATTACGAGGTGCGGCGGGTAGTATCGATCGATTTCGGGCGTATTCTCAGGGGCCATCGTGCGCTCTTCCGTGTAACGCGCGGAATCAAACTTCCTCCATTATAACTAGACCGTCTAAGTGTGATGGAGAATTGTTCTACTGTAGCACTGTAGCGATACAAAATCGATAGCGCTGGCGCGGGGATAGTCTCGTAAGAATAGCGACGACGTCTGACTACAGACGAGTAAGTTCCACTTCTGACGCGGTAATGCGGTCTCGATCGAGAAATACGAATACGAGAATGAGAAACGCATGACATTCGCAATCTACACGTGTCACAAGCAGCATGTATCTGCTTACACAAACTTGGCGAGTTCCAACTGCTCGGACTGATGTAATAAACTCATTATGTTTGCGAGGGCGCTGGAAAACTAGTGTAATGCGATTTAATTAACATTTCTGTGGAGAGTTTGAGTCTCCACAAGCATGAACTTTTTGTGAGAAAAATAGGTTTTAACGCTTTGAATGCCCTTGCAATTTTAAGGAACACGTAAAAGTTATATATGTAAATAATGCAATCTAAAAAATTGTTTTTATCATGTTAAAATTGAAAAAGGGAACGTGTCAAATAAAAATTAACGTAATTTAATATTTTATATAATCTGGAGAAAGATTACATATAAAATAAACATATACATATATGTATATACAATTAAATTAGCAAACTTTTTATTACATTATTTTATCATAAAAGTAAAATAATATTATTATAAATAATGATTATAAGTACGTTAACTATTTTATAGATTTATATAGTTTTAAAATTTTAATATATATATATATATAAAATATTAAAATCTTAAAAGATATTACAACTAAAAAATTGCATATTTTACTCAAGAAATATGTTTGTATAGTATATCTTTTAATTATTTCAATATTGTTTTTGGAATACAAAATTCTCGCTAAAGTTTTTTTGTACTTTACTTTTTACTTTTGTGTACCAAGCATTACAAATGATTCGTACAATAGCATTTCTCCCAACACGATCATAGCGTGATCCCTTTCCAAGAGATTCAAGATTCTAGCTAGAAAATACAACATATAATTCATTCTACCTGGCACTGGAAGTGTTATTGCACGTACAGCAATGTACAAAGTCAATAATCCGGTTTTGCTCTGCGGTAAAATTATGAATAAATTAAACGCAACGTTTTTGCGTTAGGTCGGTGAACTCAAAATGGCAGACTGCGCGATCAATCAGGTGAATCTAGGAACGACGTCCCGGTTGGCGGTAAAAAAGGGACTACACTCGACAGAATATGATACGCGATCAGTGTTTCAGATCTGAAAACACTGCCCACAACAAGAGAACCATCATCGTCGAAATGTAACGCGTAATCGTTGCTTTAGATCGCGAAGTGCCGTCCAACAGACGCGAACTCGGAAGCTCTCGTGGTCGTTTATAAGAAAATTTAATAACGCACGCTTCAATCAAATCAATCGCAGACCGAAAATTGTAAAAAGAAACCTACGAATAGATAACCGAAGAAAATAAACGCAACCGGGTGATATAAAAAGAGATGGAAGATATGAGGAAATCGAATATTATTACAGTTAGATATAAATTGATCGGAACTTTCGATCGGTAATATTTCAATAACTCTCTGCAACATAATACCTTTATTATATCGCGCTATATTATTTTTTACGATTGTAGTTGTTATTTCTATTATTATCTCTCAGTATGTCGGATTTCCATCGTTCCTTCGATATTTCAACATAAATGAAGCACGTTTATGTACATATATATGAATGTAAGACGATTGAGTGTATCCCCGGGCGCAGAACATGACATTGAGCCAATAATCCAGATGATGAAAAAACATTATCCCGCCAGGGGGATACGAATGTGGGTAATTTATTAAAAAAGTTACGATTTTCTCGATGATTTCTTCCGGCCATAAACGGTCGCAAGGCACTATGAATATTTCATTGTGTACGATGCACCAGCAGATCCGCTGCTGAATTCTCATTTGTATCGCGCTTAATTCCATTACAACCCCTTTCCTACCGCTGCCCTGCTCTCCCTCTTCTCTATCTTCGCCCTTAGTTAGTCCCTTTCCCCGGCGAGGCTTGAACCCGATGTTGTTCAACGTCGCATCTCTCTCTATCCCCAGGCACATTTGCATGCATTTGCATAAGTACAATTGAATATGCCTCTTTAACTCATCCCCTTTCCTTACCTATATGCATTAAACACACATTTTTCTGAACATCCAATAGTATCCATAGTATCGGTAACGTAGAAACGCCCTTATTTCAGTAGAAAACCATCACGTTTCACGTGGCGCCTATTCCTTTGACGCTCTCATTGTAATTTTAGATCATGATTATCCCGACCATCCCGAATTCAGTTTCCAATTTCACTTTTATCTCGGCACGTTATTTAACTTGGCACATTCCGATCATAACTGTAATTTTACTTTAAATTCCGCGATTTAATCATAAATTTCTTTTAATCACAATGCTTGCGAAATCGCGAGGGGAGTTCAAATATGAAATTAATTACGCAAGATGTTAAGATTAATAAGATATTCAGAATTGGGTTGGAAAATACAAATAAAATAAGAAGTGAAATTTTCCCCCACATTTTTACTTAATGAAAATTTAAATGAAAACATATAAGTCGAATAGCGCAATACGAGATTAACAAAAAGCTGATTATATTTTAAATTATACCACAATTTCTACATATATTTTTTGTTCTTTACGTTTTAATCATAATCTCGTCTTTTGAAAATGAAGTTATTTATTACATAAAACATTTATTGCAAAATTGCAGTATATATTTAATATTAAGATAATTTAGTTTGTATTTAAAACATACACATAAGTGATATATAATAATGTATAATAAGTTTCTCTTTGCGGATTCTGCACTTAAATAAAAATTCAAAATACAAAACATAAACATAACAAGAACCGGGGAATCGTTAAATATCGTTCTTGGCTCTAACAGCCATCACTATGTCATTCACATCATAGTCTTTAAACTGTACCACACGTTATCGGAATTTCTTGGAATCTCTGGTTAGAAACTGTATATACCTATATCACGGTGGCCTCAAGCTTGAAATTTTGAGCATGTTTGAAATGCCTAAAATATTAAAGTGAAATATTCTCATCGCTGAAAGTTTCCGTAGTGTCGGCACAATACCAAAGAACACAGATTTTCGTGCTCGCAGTTTAATTGAATATGACATTAAGTCGCCTGTATTCAATTTAAACATTCAATTTATAGTCACTCATTTTGTTCTACAATGATTTATATACATCAGGAAATATCTTAATAATATGTAGCCTTTATAATGCAGTTTCCTTGAAATCACGTTAATATTAAAACTCTTTTCATTACAGAAATTTCAAACCAATGGCAGTTTTGAAAACGATTGAACACTGACGAATTAAGAACGTCAATGAATAATAGAATCTTGTTCTTTAGTTAATTTCAAATAAATGTCGCTTCTGCAGTAACAATAGCTCTCACAAGAAAGCTGATAGAAAATTGAAGCGTTTCAGTAAATTAAGCTTCAGAAAGAGGAGTTAAATGCAAAAGGACTTTATCTTTCAGTTAATTTCGATTGAATTTCACTTACAAAATTTAAATTTGTTTAGTTATCCGAAAATCAATGTTAGAATGTAAACGGTGGTTTCTAATTTTTTGAAAAAAAATTTCCTCGCCAAAATTATAAAAAAAATCTATTAGAAAATTATATAATACTCGAAACATGATGTATTAAACTAAATATTGATAAAGAGCATGCGGCATCTGCATCAAGTATACATCAAAAATATACATTCGATGAAATTAATTTCTTTCTAATTGAATGTAAAAACAGTGGAATTTCCGAATGCGTTGATCAAAAGTTAAGATCAGTTAATTTTTTAAAGTATTATTAGTATGCACAAAACAGAATGTAACCTGTTAAATTTTCATCTGTATTACTCATTTTTCATTTATTTCACATTTTTGTCAATAAATTGCTTGCATTAAGTAAAAATGTAAAATATTAAAGAGACGCATTCATCAATTCTCCCCTATGTTAATTATTCTCAGTAAATTTCTCATTTCACCATTTCGTGCTCCCAAAAAGTATAAACAGTTATTTTAACAAGAAGCAATTTATTTCTTAAGTACGACCGATCATACCATCAGAAATAAATAGGGAGCGCACATATGTGGCAACAAAGACTTCACTGGATTGCCTCAATTACTCCTTTCATCATAACGAGGGTGTCGGCGAGCACGGTACCTCGCGAGCGAGTTAATCGCGAGGAGCCCCGAGGGGATTGCCGGGCTATCATGGTGATAGGCTCATTTCAAGTTCGCGACGTCGATGAGATCGCGCCTATGGGCGCCGATTTACCCTTAACGTGGCTTTAGTCGCTTAAAAAGTCATTTGCAACCGTGCGCGAGCGAATGACTCCTCAAGTTTGTGACTGAGCGAGCAAGCCGGAGAAGATCCTTGTCCCGCGATGATCCTCAATACGAGACGAGAGGCGATTGCTCGTAGGCAAAGAGGAAAAATAACTCTTTTATCGTCGCGCGACCGACGACGTGCCTTTAATCCGCGAAACGATCTCTCTTATGATTCGTGCCGCCGCCGGTCGCCGGTTACGGCTGTATTTTCGGTTAAAGCGCCGTTGACCGTAAAAATTATATGAGAAAAGATAAAGATGTTATCATAACGCGTCCTTCGCGCGAGCGAGACGGGCGGAAGAAGAGGACGAGGACGGACGACGCGAGGAGAACGACAGGGAGCCGACAGCGCCAGCGAGATTACGCTTTTACGAATTTGCCTCTTATGCATCACTACAAACTGGTTTACGGTCTCTCCGACCTACGACGATGTCAAGAACGACGGACGTATGCCTTTATAGCAAACGAGGAACGAGGAATTAACTAGAGGATCGTGAAACGATTGTCGCGGCTCGATCTCGAGTTTACTTTCGTCGAAAATTTCTACGACGGAGCTAGAACGCGGAAATATCCCGGTTTCTCGTGTGTACGAGACTAGGAGCGGTATCTGTATGGAAATTGATATAATGAAACTTAAGCTCCCTCAAAAACCTCCTCAAAATTCGTCGAGGGTGGAATACTAACGATAACAATACGTGTATCAATTTATCTATATCTGTTACATATGTTACGTTACATTTGTCATTCTCCGGATAAAGTTTTATATATCGTATAAGAGATAAAATTTGAAATGCGCATTAATTTCCATATCATTAACAGCAAAATGTCACTTTAATCTGAGATTAAAATATTGAACTTGTTTATTACCTTATTGTTTATGATTCATCAAAGGCACGGTGGATTTTATTGATTTGCCCATTGAAAAAGGATCAGCTTGGTTCAAACGGATTAAAGGGACAGCCAATAGTTTCGCTCTGAACAGAGCTCGCAGAAGCTTACGCCGGCGCGGCAATCGTCTCCTCCCTTTGGTCGCGCGAACGCCATCGAGACATCGGAGTCGAGCGCACCGGAGAACTTAATAAAGCATTGGGGGGGTCCCGCGGGTCGCGCGTGTTGCGCGACGTAAGCAAATAATAACATTTTTACGAGGGAGCGCCCATTAGGTTCGCTTGACACCGGAGAGGTGCCGCCGACGTGGGTGTGCCCACGGTCGACTGACTCGCCTTCTCCGTGGGACATTGTTGTGCATTCCTCGGACATTGGCCGCGTGCGCGCGACGCGATGCCCGCGGGAATTGGCGTCTGGAACAATTCCAGAACAGAAGCTCACGTTGCACCCCGCGCCCAAGACAAAGGGCTACGCGCGGCGCGGTCCGGTCGTGCGCGTTTTCCATCGGGCCAGTCTCCAAGTCCAGAAAGGATTTGGAAGATGCAAAATTGAAAGTTTCCCAAATAAAGTACTCCCGGGGCGGAAAGCGCGCGTAATGAGAAAGGGGTGCGTTAATTCTTTCCATTTATTCGCTACTCCGTCGAAAGAAATTTGTGCGAGTTGAGCGAGGTAAGAATTTGGCCTAACATTCTTCGAACTACTTGCTCTCACTATTGTCACTTAAAATAAGTAGATAATTATTAAGCAAATTTACGCTTCTCGTTTATTTAATGTCATTAAATCTGAAATAATATAATTTACATGATATTCTATATTTATAAGAGAACATTGACTGACATATAAAAACACAACTATGAATTAAAGTCTTATCGATCATAGTTGGATTTTACTACAGATATATCATATTAGATACTTGTTAGCATTATTATTAAATTTATTATCGATTTAATATTGTTTGTATTACTAATATAATGTATATAAAGTAATGTATACCAAATCATACAAAGAATATTATCACCAAGATCCAGCTATAATAAAGCTTATCTTCAATTAATTACATTATATTTAAACCGTTATTACTGATCAGGCTATAAGTTCAATGATGCCTATTTTATAAAATTCATTCATTAACATGAAATTATTTTATTGATAAGAAATCACGAATATTTTTGTAAGTCGTAAGAAAATTCTAGCTAAATACGCAACTTGTACAAATTGTATTATTACTTTTATAAATTCTTAGCTTAAAAACAAAAATAAAATTAAAGATTTTAATCTTTTATAAACTCTTAAGTTAAAGATACAGCGGAAAAGGAGAAAACATCGAAACAGCTTAAAGACAACCAACCTTAATTGAGATATTTCAGTCATAAAATTTGTAAGGGAAAATATTAGCGTCGCGATATATTGCGAATGTAACTTTCTACCAGCAACGCCGGCGGCTGTGAGTCGAGTTCGCGTTCACCTTCAAATAACGACCGTAATGTTCGCGCAGTCACGGCGGCGTGGCAGAAAACGAACAGTCGCGCTCGTTAGCGGATACGAGCCCGTGAAATCTGCATGAGGATTCTTGGCTCAGGCGGAAACGGGAATAAATGTTTAAATATCACGAGAACCGCACGGACATGGCACGCGCGTCCGCAAGAAGCGTTCCTTTATAATCCTAAGCGACAAGAATTGGACGTTTATGCGCGTCGCTTCTTTCGCGCCCCGGGTTTTGATTAAAAATTGATAACAAAGGATACATGTAAATTAAAGCTTAAAGACGCGTGCTAAATATACAGTCGAACTCTCGCTCGGGGAAGACATAACGCAATTCTATAAATATGAAAAGGCGCGCAACAATGGCATAGTCGCGACTATTGAATAAATAAAATATCACTCGAATGACCATGGCGGTTTTATTACGTATGGATTACGAGGCAATTGCCGTAAGTACTGGCGCCACGATCTCCTTTTATTGCTGTAACGCAATGAAATGTATTTTACAGACGCCTCCTCCTCTATGATCCTCGTGTCATGCGTTGGTTTTTCATGTCGCGTCACGAAATGCATAGATATCGATTTTATATTTATATTTAAATTATTCACATGGCATACTATGTAAAAATATAACTCATAGGTATCTTTCTCAGTTCGATATTTTTTATAGAGTGATGAAAGGGAATTGACAAATTACACTGATATCAATAAACAATTACAATATTGTATTAATGACTCATTTAAATCTTTTACAAATTATAAAAAAAGTTAATTTTTATAGCGTTTGTTGTCTTAAAAAAAAAAGAAACTTATAATTTTTTAATAGCTAGATTTAATAGACATAATTATAATTCGGGTTGAATTGAATTAAATATCTATTTTAATATATCATTTCATTTTAAATTTATACGTATATAGATTTACTCATTCACGTAAACAGTGTTATATTCTTTTTATAGAGCATCTGTTTTCGTACTTATTCATTAGTTAGTAAGTTACCGTAAATTTGTCAATATTGCAAATCATTTATTTCTACCATTCACGACATTTTCTTCAATCTGATTAACGTTCTTTCATTAAAAATACAAATATTGCTGTCGTTTCGCAATAAAGGTGGTATTATATTGAAAGAAATAATAGTCGAGCGAGACTAAAAATCACTGCCATGAGCATTTATATTCGCGACAACCAATAAATCCTATTCTTCGATATATATTTAATTATATGAAATATTGTGTAAAGAAAAATATTGAGAAAAAATAAATGAATACTAACTCGTCTGACCCTTTAATAATGCGTATCTAGACAAAGAATATTTCCCCCATACAATATTATATTGTTCACTAAACATTCGGATGAAAAGGAACAGTGCGCACGCAATAAACGTAGCGAAAAATGGAAATGCTATGAATGTCAAAGTTCCATTTTTATCGTGGTCGTAAGCGACCATCTCGACGGTATGTTCTCCCTTTTTTCCTTTCCGGCGCTCTACTGTAGGAGCCGATATTGGAAAAATAATTATATCGTCCAGTTTGGAGGAAAAAGACTATAAAAACATTTTCAGAAGATCGTTGAACCAGCGTAACGCGGCATATAAATAATCGGAATAATCCAGAAGCTCCAAAATACAGCCATCAATATCGGAGTAAAGCCGGATCGTAGATATGACAGAGCGCGGGAGCACTGTTCAATAATTCATATCATCCAATTGAAAAGCGTACCGCGGTTCCGACGCCATTCACCTTAATGCCGACACCCCGTATATGAAGACTAAAATAAAACCTGAAAGACAGAGTGAATACCCGTGCATGCGAAAGTTGATCTATAAGATAAGAACTGATCTCTATAAAAAACTGAAAGTCTTTGAGCAATTTTACCTCACATTCTTTGGAACATATAGATTTAAGCACGTAAATTAATATTTTTTAGCTTTTTGTTTAAGCAATACCAAAAACAAAGTGATCCGTCAATAATGATGACATATAGATATTACGTATAGCTATACAACTTCAATCGAAGAAAGAAATATTTAATTTTAAAATATTAAAACGTTTTATGATATTTCTGTCTCTAGTTTTTGAATTAAAAAATGTTTAGTTTCAAACGGCATTTAGATTTAAACGTTAAAGCGTTTAAAGCTAAACTATCATGAGCAGCGTTATTTTAAAAATAAAGACATAAAAACATTTTACGAATAATTATTTTAACATTAAACACTTCTTTTTTATTGTTATGATCAGATACTTCACTCCTTTCATCATTCACTATATTGTTACTCCTTTACTAGTTTATGTTATACTTTATTAAACATTCGTAACTTTATCATTGAAGTTTTGTTAAAATTCTAGCGTGAGAGTAAAAAAGAAACCATAACAATATAAGGTTATTTAATAAAATGTTTATCGCAAGAGTTAATATGGTAAAAATAAAAAAAAAATTTCTTCTCGCGAGATCCTTTAAAATTAGGGGCGCACGTCAGTGGTGCGCCGGTCGGCCCATAAAGCAAACGTAAATATGCGTGACGAAGCGCGTCGTAACGAGGAGCGAGGAATCGCGTAGAGGAGTCGCATAGGTGTGTGTAGGAGGCGGCAGGTAGGCAATCTCCTTCGGTGGAAGCTCGCAGGAGGCGAGCGAAGGAGAGACATGGACCAAGGAGAACGGCGGAGGCGCGAGAGGGATGGAAGGAGCAGAGACCGGACTGCGAGCGGCCGTCAGATTAAAATGTTATTCGCCACGGGCGGTCTTATCAAACGGGCCCCGTTGCACCGACACGGCCCACCGCGAACCGCTACGCGAATAACGATTTCACTTTTTGTCGGGCCCCGTCTTCTTCTTCTTCTTCTTCTTCTTCTTCGTGCGCGCGTCGATTTATGCGTCGCAAACACAGTTGGCCAAAATGCGTAATCAAATTAGCGAATTCCAACTCGAGCGTACGACATTTGTCTGTTAAGTAATTAAAATGTGAAAACGTGTAAAATGTGATAAATAAATTGTTGTTTGCGTATTTACTTTTTAACAACAAGTGGCACCTTGTCTTACTAACTAAATAATTTTTGGACAGAAGTTAGCACGCAATCTCTTTCTATCTCTCTCTCAGATTAGTTTAATTTAGACTATTTGTATTTTTTTAAATTAATTTATGTGTTTCTCCAACAAAAAATGAGTGTTTAGCTTATGCCGCAAAACGTCATCATAAGGTACAATGAGAGAAAACTGTTCTGTTAGTAAGTCTTCCGCATGACTTAAAAAAAAATTGAAAAAAGCGTAAATATCTAATAACATTATTTTCGATATATTACATTCGAGATATGTAATTATCAATATGGATGCCCTAATGCTTTAAAAATACTTCTGTATATATAAAAATGTATTATAAAAAACTGAAGATGACGTCCAAATTAAGTGTAAAATTAATTAAAAAAACGAGTTTTTTTTTCTAAAAAGAAATTTCTAAAAGAATCAATTTTTTAAATAAAATTTTCATTTTGGAAAAAATACATTTTTGTAAAAGTATTAAATATTATAAGTTTATTAAAACTAGGCGTGTTAAAAAAAAATTATTACTTCAAGCAAAATATTTATCAAGCTTATGCCATCCAAATTATTATCGTAGCTAATCATTATTCAGATAACGCGTATAAGTGATCACGAATTTTCCGATTTTCTTCCATTGCAGACGGAATATCGTGATTTGCTTCGTTAACGACATGCTTATTCTCACGAGATTATGTGTAGACGACGATCGAAATTGGCGCGAGAGTTACGTCAGGCATCTATTCCCGCGTCTGACGAGGTATTTACCCGCTGTCACTCAATTAACGTACGGTCAACACCGACACGAATGTCCATGTCGTCGAAACAACGGGGGCCCATTAGCCGCCCGCGGGTTTTGGTGTTGCGCGTGTTTAGTCGGCGACTGGGGAAGTAAATATCATTTTCCCGGTCGTGTAAAAGTTCACTCTTCCGCGCAATTTCGCTATGCGCACGATTGCATCCCGATTGCTTCTCTGTATATGTGTTAGATTTGTATACGTCCGATCGCATATCAATACGGAACTGCGCCCGATCGATCGTTACGCTCATGGAGATGATGCGCACCGATTTACGTGAGAATTTTCATCAAAATATGCGACAGTCACCATGTTCATCGGTCTTCCGCCTGCGGGAAGTTTAACAATGGAAAAATTGCTAAGTGTTAGAATTATTAAAGAAGTTAGAATTTTAGAAGTTAAAATTGTTAAAAATTTTTTTTAAAACAAACATGTTAAATTAATCAATGTTCTAATTGAGAAATAATGTCATAATTGAAGATTACTTTTAAGTTAATTGAAATATAATATTTATTTTTTGTAGTTTAAATTATTTTTGACAAATATAAACAAATATCAGCTATTTTTTTTAATTATAATTCAATTAACAAATATATTTAACATAAATAAAACATGTTTATTATGTGGGGAAATTTATAAACTTCAAAAACATAATTTATAAATTAATCATACACCGATTTAAATATGAATAATCTAATCGAAAAGCATTATGAATTTCGTTCGAAAATTGCAGAAATTTGTAATACAAAAATTATTGATCTCTTTTATTATTTTTTAAATGTATTATGTTTTGTCGCTAATACATAATATTTCGAATTGACAACATTGCCAATGATAAAACATTTCAATAAAAGTTTGAAATTTTGAGAAAATATTATTATTAAAACATTTTTCTTCCATCAACAAGATTTTTCTAATTCTCAATTATCTCATTAATTTTTCCAAGTAATATTTTATTTAATTACTGCATTTACAAGAGGATATACTCTGATTTATATGAATTCTGTTTAAAGATTATCGAGATAACGTAAAAGATATATATCTCTCTCATTTACAATTTTGATAAAAATTATTTCGAAATAGAATTTGATGGATTGAAATAACATTAATAAGATTTAATTGATTTATATAGGTAATATCATTTTAATTATACGACTTTTTAATTCAGTTTCATTCATATGATTAATACTTGTTTATGGCATAAAGTGGGCAACGATTTATGCAAGCTGCAGAACGAATCATTATTTTCTCATTGAATGAGCATGAAATTTGCGTTGCACTAAATTAAATTAAATTAAATGTCGATAATATATCGAATAATTTTAACTGTATTCATCGATGCGTAAAAAATCAAGGATACTCATGTATTAAATCGTTCCAAATATTCTCGTACGACAAATACGTCGCTCTTCATCTGACATTCAATTTTCTGTACATTTTTCAGCTTTACAGCTTTAGAATTAATAATCAATAATGAAGAATTTCAAAGAGAGAGAGAGAGAGAGAGAGAGATAGAAAGAGAATAGAGAAAGAGAGAATCTTACTCATTATAAGATGGAAGAGGAACGCAAGGAGGTTGCTGCTTGTATAGGAACATGTAATCCGGCTTAACAAATCCTCTTAGAACCCTCCTATCCGAACTATGGAAGCGAGCGTAATGTTAATTCCTCCTGTTAAACAGGTGATAGGTGCGTTAATATTCGTTTACGGCAAGCCGACGCAACGATATCGCCTCAGGGTCTTTCTTAACTTTAAATTACACGACGTTCATGGCCTTTGCGTGGATGCATCTCTCTTAGAAGAGAGAAACGAATGCTACTGCAGATACGCGTTTGAAGTTCCCGTTAAACGTTTGATCGCATCATTAGGCAACTTCGAAAGATACGTTAATAACAATTTGTAACGTAGCGTCAAGTATACCTTGTGCGTACCTTTTGTAGCTAATATTCTCTTCTATCCGAATTCGACTTAATGTACCACCGCGAGGAATAGTAATTATGTAATTACAATGTGTGGAAAAATTTTGTAAAAAAACTTAAAAAACTTAGAAAATATCTATATTATAAATGTCAATAACTGTTAATTTAATTGATGATTCTGTTGAATATGTATAGAATATATTTTTCATTGTGTAATATTTTAAGTGTGATTCTTACTACGTTAATTATAAGACAATTTAATATATTATATCTAAAATGTGTATTTTTAAGAATAATTTAAACAACAAAAATGTAAGTAAAATTATATTTAGTTCTTAATTGCTGTTTCAGTTACAAATTTCTCAAATGTTAATCATACCTTTTTACGATAAAATATATTTCTATAAGATCTATGAGATTGTCAAAATTAATTTATACGATGAAAGAGCTTAAATAATGAGAATAAATGAAAGAATTTTGGATGTTTAAAAGTTACGCGCTCACTTCGGTTCTCGGATTGGCAAGATTTGAAAACTTGATGCTAGCAAAATCGCATTTCTTAGTAAAGCAAAAGGGATAAAGGTAAAGCAAAAGCGATGGGAAGGAGAACATTCAGGAATAGGAAAGAAGGTCAGAGGTGATCAAAGGCTTACGTTCCTTCTCACTTGCCATGTCCTACCACATTGGGACCATCTCTACTTATCCTCACCTCGAGCTGTTCCTCTTTGAACCTCGTCTCATCTGCAAGCTCATCAAGCAATTTGTTACTCTCGTTGGGTCTTTAACGCTACCTCCTTTCCATCTATCCCTCGTTTACGCTCTCCGCAAATATATCGCGCAACCGGGGCTTTCAAACCGGTTCGTACCGTTTAATGAAATTCCTGACAATTTATTAATCAGTTAGCAGTTTCCGATTAGTTCGTCTTCGATGAAGGAAACGTTCAAAATTTATTTTCGCACATCAATGCAACAAAGTAAACGAATTGTAAGGATATATAATGCAATAAAAAACGAACTGATAAGGAGATTAAAGGTACGCGAATGAGGTGAGAGTATAAAGACAACCAAAAGAGTAAAAAGGTGACAAAATAGTAATGACAAATTCGAGGGCTAAAATCTGTAAAATAGAGAACATATAAAAACATATAAAAAAGAACATATAAAAACATCTTCATTATTGAACATAATGTCATACATTTCGTACAATTTGATCTGCCAACTTTAAACTCTTTTCGTTTAAAAACTATTCCAATATTTTGATATTAGTATTTTCACCTCAAAAAATGATTTCAGAAATCTATCCTTAAGCGTTATTATAGTTCTTACGGAACATTATATATTCTTATAAGCTAAGAGTATCTGCTAATTTATATTTTAGAAGAATTCCTTTAGAAATAAAGAAAATCTTCTTGGTGCCTATTTTAAAAAAGAGCTCATTTATATAATTATTATTAAAAAATATTTAAAAGAATATACTTCGACGAAAATTTTTTATTAAAAAAATATAAGGGACTCGCGAAAATATTAAATTCTTATATTACTATGAAATTAGTGAATTCGGGGCATTCTGTTATATCAATGAACTTAAATTATAATTAATTTTCACTCTACGTTTGTTATATTATTTAAAGCAGATGTTCAGAAGTGTATATTTTTTCAAATGTGCAAAGCAAAAGAGAAGCGAGAGAGAGAGAGACTGAAGAAAGAAACAAAGTTTAGAAAGTGTAACTAAAGCGAGCGGACCCATTGCCAATGTTATCCCTGGAAACGTTTTCTGCATCGGCGTGTCGCACCAGTTTCGTTTTATCTCAGCCATTCCCATCGATCGCAATTGTCGATCCCGTGTCGTTCGGCACGGCACTCTCAAAGGGGTACCTCTCTCTACTGGCGGCGGCGGAGAGAATAGATGCCAGGATCGAACAGGTCCGTACGCGATGCTCGGACCCTCTCGAGATTAATGGCGGGAATTAGTATTCGTCGCCGTACGGTTGAATTACAGAAAGTTATCTCGCCGGCTACAAGCGGACGTTTAGCGCCGCCCTCGCACCATTGCCCGTCCCGTGCATCTACCCTTCTCCCCTTTTTTACCCCGCGATCCATATTACCGGCCCGTTGAATAATGCGACGATTTATTTTTCTCGGGTACGCGATCGCTGATTAAGAATAAGCCCCGGGGCCACGCGGGTAGAGAAAGACATAGACGAGAAAGAGAACTCGAATTCGAGGGTGGCTTTCGTGAGCTGCGATGACGGTAACGATGATGCGTCTTCATAAGCTCCGTCGAAAAGAATAAAAAAATAATTACGGAAATAAAAAATCACGATGCGAAAAGAATATTTACGAGTAGATATAAAGAATTCTTTGGTCATTTACGAACACATTATTGTATGTAATAATAAATTGGGTTATTCCTTAATTAAAATCTCATTTGAACATATAAATTAGCTTTGATTAATATTCTTTTAAATTAAACTAAAGAAATAATAATGTAAAGCTTTTTTTCGAAGTGTCCTAGTCCCGACACTAAATAGGCAATCTGAACAATGCATCTTTTTTGCGAATCTTAATCTTGACGAAGTCGGGTCTCCTCACTCCCGCCATTTTCGCCGTTCGTGCGATTTTCGCGTCCGCATGGAAAAAAGAAACGAGGCGAGTTCGCTTCTTCTTTCGGACTTCAGTCATTAACTACGAGAGGAACCTCGGGCAACGCAGAAGAAGAAGAGGACGACGATGTAGAAGCGGCCCGGGAGACGGTGAAGAAGGGAGGGGAAGAAGACGAAGACGAAGAAGTCCGACTCGCGGGTGGTCCTACCGCGGCGAACCGCGATGGTAGCAACGGGCAAACTAGCCGCGTGCCTGAAACGCCCACTTACTTCCGTTAAGATTTATTCCACGTTGCAACAAGATAAACCATTAATAAGAGATTTTCGGCTAGAGTCTATCTATATGCAAAATGAAAGCGCGACCTGAAGACAAGACCAGTACGAAGTAACGAAGTAACGAGCGATACTCCGAGAGCTTGGCCAGAAAAAAAAACCGCAAAGGACATTATCATTGAAATTATCATTGAAATTCTTGATACAGTCGGTCATTACATAAGCAACATTGACCAGGATTACATTAAATTTTGTAATTGTTAATTAATTTGGATATTTAAAGCAAAAAAAAAAATGTGTTACGCTAAGAATTGCAATGGGAGATTTAAATACCGCGTTAGAGAATCTGATCTTTCTCACAAACTCGCGTTCATAGACAGATTGTTTCATATAGTTTTATTGATTTTTATAATTAAGAAACTTAGAGGCAAATTTGACACAATGCATCATAATTTAGATGAAAACGAGCGTGAATCCGTGTAGAAATAGTTCCGCGATCTATGTTTAATGTTCAAAATATCTCAGCGAAACTCTGGGTTGTTTAAATTTGCATCAGTTCGAATTTAATTGGTGATCTCCCTCCCGGTAACGGTCGGCGCGGCATCGTAAATTCCTCGTGGTCTGCCGAGATATTTGGGGTTCTCGTTAATTCACGCGAGATCGTCGATGAGGCGCGATCGTGTCTTTCGCTATACCGAAATTTCGTAGGGAAATCATGAACGGTTTCGAATTCCTCCGCATCCTCCGCGGAGCCGACAATAACAAGAATGCCGCGCGCAAAACTCGCTTTTATAACTTTCACATTCTCTTAGTTATATTTACTTCAATTTATATCATAAACTTATAGTCGTCGTTTTGCCTCATTTAAATGCCTGCTGAAATAAATTATTTATTATATATGATAAAGAAAGTTGAGAATAATATTAAAATATATAATCTAGAGCACGGTTGAACAAGCTTGTAATGTTTAAAACATTTACGTTTAAAATAAATGTTTAAAACATGTTTTGAATTGTTTTAAGAATTAATTATTCTCTTTATACATATGTCAGAATATTTAATTATATTACATTAATTTTTTAATGTTTATTTATCTTTATTAAAACAAAATTTTATAAATTACAGTTGTATCCAGTTAATATGTTATTCAATCGATTCTAGACTCAAAATTATACAATATCTAGTATTTAGAACATTATTTATAAAAATATAACGACATTGAGTAATTGATCAAAGAGAAAAAGTAATGTGGTCTTTTCATTCAAATAAATTTCAAAATTGGTTTCATTGCGGAAAAAAAACAGCATTTCGTTATAATATTACGTATATGTATGGACAAAAATAAAGAAAAAATATTGCTGAATATATGCAAACATGTGTATACGTGATCTCGCTTTCTTTTTCTTCAATATTACTTCAGATTACTGTATTAACAATCTATAATACATAAAATATAAACTATCAATTAGTAATAAAGCTGTAATCAACTTATTAAATAACTATTCGACATGAATACAAAAAAGAGGTCTGTTAAGACGTTTGGGGGACTATGTTAGCAAAATCATAGTTTTGTTTAACTCGAAATGTGTATAACCAAATAAATAACAAACAAACATTCAAGTTGTTAGCCCAAGTTAAAAAAATAAAAAAGTATGTAAGTAACTATCAGAATAAATAATCTCTAAAATATCTCACCTAATAGCGATGAGATATTACAAGAACGTAAATACGAACGAAGGGCTACTTTCTCTTCTGTACAATCATAACATTTCTCTATATATTTTTGAAATTTTTACGCAGAGGTGAAACTAACAATTTGAAAAAATAATTATTAAATTCTTACATTAAAATACAAAATTACAAAAGATAATATATAAAATTTAACATTTTTTAAATATTGTTTAAAACGTATTTTTAAAAAATACACAATTTTTATTCTTAAAAAAGCTTAATGTTTACTAAACTCTGTTTAAATTACAAACAAGATTTATACTAATGCTGCTTGTTTCGAGGTTTCCGTGCAAATCAAATGTTAAACGTTTTCATCTTTAAACCTCATATAGTTAACGTTACGGCAGTGCATTACTGAGGTAGAACAGATCTCTGTCTAGTTTAAATTACAAGTATTTGTCAAGTACGAGCACCACTCCTCGTCTACGGTCGCGAGCGTGATAATTACGGAGCGTTGAAAAATTAACGCATACTTGGCGTCGCGAAGGATTGCAAGACATCGTCGTTGAATACGGCCGACGTCTCCATCTCTCTCGGCGCGCAAATTATTTCTTCGAGCAAAACTCCGAGAACGCGCCGCGCAGTCTCGCAATTTCACATGCGCGCCCGAGATTTCGCGCAATCCCGACGACAAGTATTTCGCAATATCCTCGCCTCGTTACCGGGTGCATCCCGCACAGCTCTGTCAATCCTAGAAACGAAATTAAACTGCTACTACGCTTCGCTGGTAATGGATTTGATAACTGCTATGCGTTTAACCGCGACGATGACACCAATGAAGACAATAAACTCGTAAATGAGATGGTTGCCGAAGCAGCTTTGCGAAGTAGAAAATCGTATAAACAAAAAAATAAGGATCCTTACACGTTTCATTCTTTTTTTAATTTTAAAATTTTACTGAAATGTTTATAAAATGCGCTAACGCTTTTACGTTCTAAATCATCCTGAAAAAGATGCGTCAAGAATAACTGGCAAGCATTTTTGCAGCACATACGGGATGTACAATACATTCACCACCGAAAATGGAAACGGGCACTTCTATATCGGATTAGGAACACGCGTGTAAAATATGCGAAGCTTTCGGCTATAAACACGCAAAATTGTGCTAAACTTACGACTTACGACGTGAAAACTGAACCGCAGGCGCGGCCTGTTAAGAAGATAGAGAGACGGTTATACTCTTCAGACAATTCTCTCCCGTGGTCACGCATCCGTAAATGTTGGCCCGCCGGCGACCCTCGCGGGTATCGTTCTGGCTCAGTTTGTCACGACATAAAAAAAAAAAGATGGGGTTAACCTGTTCCCGAAGTAGCCTCGTTTAGCCGCACTAATTCTTCTACCCTCTCCATCCCTTCTATTTCGTCGCAAACTACTCAGAATCCGCAGATGTTACCGAACATTCCCACGTATTATCCAAATATTATGCTATTTTTCGTCATGCATCAGTAGAATTACAATATAATTTAAAGTTAATTGGAATATTTTATAACTTTCTTAATATGTATGCATATATGATTTAACTTAATATCTATATATATATATATATATCTTTGTATGTAGACACATAATCTCATAAGTAACTTCTCACCTCTTTTATAAAATCTGATCACCTCTTTTATCTGATCTGTCGAATTAATCTAAATAAACTTCGAAAAAGCGAGAATGTATATCTAAATCTTGAATTTCCTTTACTTATTATCTAATCTGTAAATCTATAAATTTAATTATTACTAAAATTATTACTGAATTGTCAATTATTACCAAAATTTAAAATAAATATAGAAATTTAGCTCACACGTAACATAAATCCTATATAATGAAAAATAAAACTATATTTTTGGAAATATTAAATATGTAAACAGTTTTAAAATTGATCTCCTTCAATCAAGCAAATGGATGAGAAATAATATATTCTATAGCTTGATATTAATTTAAAATTAATTGGCAATCACTATTATTTAATTTATGTAATTTATTTATTAACGATCATTAAACTATTATAATGTATTATATGAAATATTGTATTTTAAAAATCAATTTTCTTTTCTTTCAGAAAGAAAATGTTTGCAAAATAATTTTCCAATTCGCTAATCTATATACGCAGATGCAGATATCCTACATTAATCATGTAAAACAGCACTGTTTTATTCATTAAAATTGATCCCGAAATGTTATACATAAAATATTTCATGACTCGTGATTGACGCGTTAAATAAAGACACGTGTATCGAATAACAACTGCAGGATAATAGACCATGACACAGCCCTTGTGTACGATAAAACGAGACATTTATCTACGAGGACAGCAGCACTCTCGTACGTGCTTTATCCGCTTGTCTCGCGAAAAATCTCTTCTCGCGTGGCTGCGAGAAATCGTCTGCCGCGAGAATTTCCGGAATTTACCAAGCGCCGAGGATTGTCGAGAGCGAAGGGTGCGATTACGTACGCGTGGCAAGTGCTTCCGCCCTTGCAGCATCAGTGGTGTGTCCTGTTCATAAAACGAACTGGCTCTGGAGAAGGAGACACTCGTCCTTTCGGATAGAATGAACGGAGTCTTATTTTGGCGAGGACATCGCGTCGCAGCCTGCGTAAGAGAGCGTGAGTCCCTCTCTCCTCCGTCAGGTTTCTCCTCGCGGGACGGCCGTCATTATTTCTTCAGTGTCGACAACTCTTTGCCGCGGTGCCCTTCTGTCTTCCTTCCCTACGTCCCCTTATAGCCACGGCAAAGCCAACGCCAAATACAGAGAGGAGAGCGCGCACCGATGGCACCATGGCGCGCGAGGTGAGGAGAGCGGGGGAGCGGGAGAGAGAAGAAAGGTAGAAGCTGAGAGAAGCCGGAGGACGAACGACGAGGAGGAGCCGCGCCGTTAAGCCGAGGCAACGGCGGGACCCTAAGACCGCATCCCGCGGGTGCCTCTTTCGTTGACAGGACTATGAGAACTGGCGCGCGGTGATTTATCGAGGCTGCCCGGCTTAGCCCTTTGCGGTGATTCGCGTTATCCGCCGCCGCAGTCGTCGCGTAGCGAGACTCACGAAGCTTATAATGCGCTCGTGCGACTTGGCGCGCGGCGGCACACGTCGCGCACTCGCGTTTTGTCTCTCGTAGAAATAAGACCTCTTAAAGATCACGAGGCTCTCTTCTCATTTTTCGGTCAAGGATTTTCAGAAATTGTCACGTGTTTCTTTTCATTTCGTTGTTGCGCTAATTGACAAAAATATTACACCAAAATTGACGAGAATTAAAATTGCTGTGTAATGTGTATTGCTGTTTTCTAACGCTACAGAAGATTTAAGAGAGCACAAAATAAATGTGTATTCTCCTGCAAGAGACGGGAAATACAATAATAGAAAACAAGTTCGTGTAAGAAACGAGCGCACACGGTTACCAGGAAGATATAGAATTAACTTTGCGATGAATAGTATAATATTTATCTCATCCTGAGGTTATAACTTTAAAAAATTATAAATATGATAAAATCATTAAGCACATAATAACTCGATTATTCAACTGCAGCGTGATACAAAATTTTGAAAATTATTTAAAATCGTGTAAAGAGAAATACATATCTACATATCAGAAGGTAAACGAGGTTTAAAAATATTATTTTCCGCTAACAACTGGCTTATATTTCTTTCGGTTAATAATTTGCTTTGTTTCCATCTATACGACTTATCATCATCGTTTAATTCCATTGTACTCATTGTGTTGATCCCACCTCTCCACTCGCCGTATCGTTCCAGTCGGATATATTGCTGGAAGCTTCATTAAACTAAGATATTCGGGCACAGTCGATAATAATTAATGCGAAGCTTCAATTCCGATTATGATTGGCGAGCGTATCACGAATTCCCTCGCCGATATTCCAAACGAGAGAATCGAATTCCCCATGCGCTTGTATTCCGGCCAATATTTAATGTACCTCGAACTCAGTGGTGTGCTACTCTCTCGGCGCTAATTATGCCATAGTGAAAACATAATCGTCGTAACGCGCGAGTGGGTTTAACTTGTGCGCGAGCACCGCATCGGTATGCAACGCGCAAAAAGCGATCGTCCGAATCGTCGATCGGAAAGCGCAAATTCTCACGTAATTTAGTCCAAGCGAACTATCCCCGTTCTTCGAATAGTTTCCATTTCGGTTACTGATTTTACTACCATCGCCCGGAATAGGTGACTGAAGCGCCGGTGAAATAACCAATCGGTAGAAAATGATTCTCGAATCCACGCTTATGTCTACGCGATGTCGGATGTAACGTAACGCAATTACATTCTGCCACTCTAATGAGTTCGTAATGTTGCCAATTCCACGTAGAACATTCAGTATTTCGATCTGATTTCACGGCCAGTGTACGAACTTTGGACAAAACTATTACAATTATGATATCAGACGCTCCGAACTTACGATAGATAACTTACAAAGTGTTACAAAGACAACACCGTACTAAATACAAATGTATAAATCGACAGCCTGACGCGTGCGCTGTTACTATATCTGAAGTTAAAATATCAAAATTGTTGAAGTATTCTTCGCTATATCGTGCAAAGTAAAAAACATTTTGTATTTACATTAAAATTGATTCTTATTAACATTTTTATGTTGAATTTTTAACACGCTTCAATGTTAATTTAATATTTACAATATGATTGTGTTATTTGAATATTCTGTGTTAAAGTAATATTTTAAATTTTTAGGGTTAATTGATTTTTTTTAAATTATTCACTTATAATGTAAAGAGAAGATAGTTTTAAAACGTAAATTCTAAGATAAATGAATAAAATGCCTCGACATATTATAAATGTTATTCTTGTGTCAGTATTGTTTGTGTTACTTTCTAACATATTCATCTTGTGTTAAATTTGGGCGGACCGTTTGGAACATGTAAGATGTGTTAAATTCAATTTTTTACTTCGTACCAACCGAACTCTCTCTTTCCTTTCCTATAGGCGCGCTGGTCTGATTCCCCCGCTAATTCGTCCGTTTCCAAGTAGTACACTGCAATATCGAGATTGTCGAGAGAGAGAGAGAGAGAGAGAGAGAGAGAGAGAGAGAGAGAGAGAGAGAGAGAGAGAGACCGAGAAAATCGTCGACCAGAAAACGTTGTCGATCAGTGCAGAATTTCGGAGTGAAACGCATGTTGGCGGTCGGACGGGAGAGAAATTGATCGAGCGGCGTCGCGCTCGAGAGAGATTCGCAAACTCCATCCACCGCTTCTGACGCGAAGGAGCGAGCTAAGGAGTCGGCGGCGGTGCCACGGCGGGAAGAAACGTTCCCTCATGTATAATAAAATATGATAAAACGCGGCCAATCCCGACCACCCACCGGAACTTGGTTTTCCCTCGGAAGTGGATTCGTGGTCGCCGATAGAAGTCCTGCTCTCCTTTGCAGGTCGTGAGTCCTTCGTGCACACGTACGCCCGTCCGACTCGTGTACGTGCAAGGACTTACGCCTACGTAATATGTACACGAATTCTATACGCAGACGTATGTACACGTATATACGTACGCAGATATACAAGGTGGCTGGCAAGTAGTAGATCCGTTCGGTGAGATTTTCGAAATCTCGTCGCAACATCGTGGGTCCCACGTCTTTTATATTGTCGTATTTTATTGTTTCGTATCTGTTTGTAGATTATCGTGCATAAAAAAGAACGACGAACTTATCTAAAATACAACGTATCTTCCCTCTTTCGCAAAAAATGCATTATCAATCAATAACGATTAAGAATCTTCGATGCGGTCAGGCAAATTTCGAAATGTCGAGGGAACGCATATCTGCTGACATATATTTATGAAACACCGTGTGTATGCGCGTATATATACGCGTGTATGTACACGTACATAACGTGCGACTTGGTATAACCACCAGGGCCCAGGATATCTGTGAGCCATAATTCAAAGGCAGAATCGGGGAAGACGAGAGTCTCGGGGCCAATCCTGCGAGGGGGTTGCTTCCCCTGGGGAGCCGGGGGTGGGGGAAATGGAAAACCTTATCGGGAGGATGCGCCCGGAGAACGGAAGGGAAACGGAGGCGACCGCAGGAGGGACATGACACGACGATCCACCGATTTGCTGTGGACGAATCGCTCACGATTTTTATCCCTTTTTACCTGCCAAGTAGTTCGCCATCCGTCGCGCCGGTCGAACGCTCGGAGGGAACTCCCCCGAGGACACGACAACAAAAATCCTATCACAGTGGCACTTTAAGTGAAGTTTGTAAGTACTAGTTTAATGATTCCTGTATGACTTTATCGTGCAGTCGCTGTCTGACGTTCAAATAGAAAAAAAAAGTAAAATAGAAAAGAGCATCACGTGGAAGAAATCATTATTACATATTATCTTAAAATTAGATTCTTTTTATTTACACTGCAGCGTATGCCTTTACGATAAGCGGTCTAGCTCTAGATTTAGATTGAACTGAGAAGCATTACTGATTCATCGTGCACGAATTCAAAATTTGCTGCTGAATCGAGAATACCATTGCACCGATGAAATAAGCATAAGATGTAACAACTGACGTAGTGGTTGAGAAGGGTATAGTCGTAGATAAATGGAATCGGTTATAGTCGCCTCGCTCGTATGGTACTGTCAGTGTGAAACGATGGGGGATATCGCACCTGCAATATGTACACGTGGTCGCCAGATATCACACGATCGTTTGTAAGCGCCCTTCTAGAGAAGCGTCAAATCGGACAGATCGCGACGGACTAATGATACAAAGCCTCAGTGCGAATATTGAATAACATCACTTAAGCTTAAAGTACAGCAGTACTATCTGTCGAAATTTCGCAGACTTATGTATCGTTTATGGGAGAATTACAATTGCAATCGGCACAAGACGCAGCGGTGACACGCTATTCGATTAGCTTTCCTCGTAAAGAAATAAAACATCGGAGAAAATATAAATCAACAATTGTAAAAGAAAATTTACTTAATTATAAAAAAAAAATTTGATTGAATTAACTGGAATGTGAACTAACGGTTCGGATTCTAGTTGAACCTACCAGATTTCCAATTAATTTAACTTAACAAAAATTCTTGTTGAATTAATTGGAAATCTGGTAAGATCAACTAGAAATCTGAACCGTTAGTTTCAATTCCAGTTAATTCAACAAGACTCTTTTTTTCAGTGTAAAGTCAATATTTCGGACAATGAATTGGAAAAGTATTATGAGTATTTGCAATAGATAAAAAAACGTACATTTAAAGTTTACTGTTTAAATTTTTCTTGCCGTGTCTTTACTTTTGTGTCTAACAAGGGCAGAAGTGGAAACGTGCTTTTTAAAATACGATTTGTTACAAAAAGTAATCTTTCGTATCTGTATAAAAATCCTAAACCGCAGCTTTAAATATTCCTTATTTTTATCAAAAATTAACAATGAATATAAAAATTTAAAATTATTGGATCAATTCAATTACTTGATAGTCTCAGGGAAAAGAGAATAAAAATTAAGTATTATATTATAATGCTCCAGAACCAATAGAATTATATAATGCATTTAGTCATTACCTCGATAATGCAGTGGACGGCAGCATTAATTAGTATTCCAGCGGCCCGAGTTTACATTAATCCAAATTATATTCATATTAGAAAAAAATCAATTGGTTCTAGAATATTGTAAATAAATTAAGTTCTTCTCTTTTTTCTAAGAACTATCATCCTGCCAAATTTATCGATTTAATTATAATATAATATCAAAATTTTTATACGAGTATTTCTTTTATTTTTGAATAAACAGAGTATCTGAAGCTAAAGTTTAAAATAAATTTTATTTTAAAAGTAAGTTTTCACTTCTCTTGTTGTAAAAAAAATGTATTAATTACAACGTACAAATGATGGCATTCAAATTATGTCAATCTGTGATTATTATTGACACATACATTAGAAATTGTTAATAGAATCATAAAAATAAAATAGTCATTAAGTTGCGAAATTCAGACAATATAAAACTGATTGACCGTAAAATTGTATCGAATATCAGTAGGATGACAGAAAATCTACAATGATTTAATTCACGCAGTAGAAGGGCTAATTAAATTTTGATTCTCCTCAACCCCCCCCCCTCTCTCTCTCTGTGAAGCTCGTTAGCCAAACGGCTAATTAGATAAATATGGGAGCGGAATTCGCCTGGATCGGAATTCGGACTCCGGAACTGCAGGATCTTAATTATCTGACGCGCCAGATTCGCGGAGCGAGCATGCTCATCCAGAAACTCGATTTTGACGAAGCCGCGGCCCTTCGGCTTTCTGCGAACGTGTAATTAACGTTTGTCAATTAGCTACGGGGGAGAGGAGAAGCCGGTCTGTTGGAGCTTCGCGGGCGTAGTAAATGTTTATATCAATTAGCCGAGAACGGTCGGCGCGGTCCGATTAATCGGAGAGCCGTTGCCCCCCCTTCTCTCTCTCTCTCTCTCTCTCTCTCTCTCTCTGTGCGTGCGTGCATGCGTGCGTGCGTGCGTGTGTGTGAAGGAGAGAGAAAAAAAATGCACTGTCCAGTTAATTTACATACCACTCCGTTTTATACCAGTTCCTTTCACTCGCGGGGTTAACATTTACTAATTAACCGGACAGATTGCTGTGCTTGTTCGTTCCTCGTAAACATATAGAGCTATAATATAACGTTTTCGACTGCAATAGATATGAATCCATCCGAGGTCAATTAATAATGTCGCATGCTCTACTTTAGGTTACTAGGTTTATGATCGAAACTTGAAGAATGTGATCGAAGGTTACGATCAAGAGTCAGGAGATGAAAAGAAATAGACATTTAATTGTACAAGAGAAGAGCACCTTAGAAATATAATCATGTAAATTATTCTACACAATGTTCATTAAAACATTTAATAATTCAATATACAATGTTAATATTAAGTAATTTATTATAAATGTTAATTGGTCATAGTAAAATAATGAAAATTTAATTTTCGATCAAACACGAGTTTATGATACTTATCAATCAATCTCAATCTACTGCAGTAAAAAACTGTATCATATATTAAATTGTACTTTCTTGTTTCTTGCTGAAATTCAGTTTATTCTACGAGATGCTAAAAAATGGACTTATTAATAATTTGCGCAATGCACCGAATTTGAATTGGACTGCAAATATTGTACAAACACGTGATGGAAAGTTTTCGAGTATGCTCCGTAGATAAGAAATACTCGTTCTCGCTATGCAAATAGTTCCGATGATGAAATAAAAGAGGGATATCTACCGGTTTTATTAACTTTCATCATCGACCCCTCTCCGGTGCGAACATCTTATTTGTATTCAATGGACAGGGCCGCGCTGTCGTTATGGCCAATACGGACACAACCCCGGTCCGCGATAGCAAATTTGTGGGAGAGATAAAACTTGCGCCATGTTTTCGTAATCGTCGCCGGCCGAACTTCGTGTTACGAGAGGGAACGAGAAACTAAAACTCTAATCCAGCGAAATTCTGTCGCTTATGTTGCTTTATATTGCTAATTGGAGGCCACCGGCAAGTGCGAATCCTCCACTCGCTGAATAATAACGATGCGAGAAGATTGGCGTCCCCAGGAAAAAAAAAAGAGATGCGAAATCCGCAACGAGAAACTGACGAACCCGAATAGTACAGCTTGAAATTTTTACGTAAACGTGATGCGTTTGCTCTTTTTCATTCTAAACTCGCCAGTTAGTTTTAATCGTACTTTTGAGTAATTATATCTTTCTGAATTAAAGTTAAACAATGAAATTGAAATATAACAATGACGTGAAATATCTTTAATGAATTACATTTTAAATAAGTGTAAAATAGCTAATTAAATTAAAAAATGAAAGAGTTGAGAAGTATCTTTTATTACCAAGTTTAAAATAAATTTTGTTATAAGAACTTAGCTTAATTGTATGTATTATCCTCAGCGTATCCGTTTTAATAATATAAATCACGATATAAATCACAGAAGGTTTTGCAACGTGTGTATGCATCGTGGTCACTGGGAGGGCACCTCCTTTCTCAAATGATTTCCAAAGAATTCTTGCGAAGCGCTCTATGAACGAGGTTAATGTCGTCATGAGTCTTAGGAGAATCGTAAACGGAAGATTAATGGGCACGCTACTTGAGCCCTATGTCTACGCGTTAAGTGAAACGACCGTACGGTAAGGTTCGTGCGCACGCATACACGCGCGAAGTATGCACATCGAAGCACGCGTTAAAACAAACAAGAAGCAGAGTCCTATCCCAAGATGCCCAGGGCGACGCATGCCTCTGTCTTGACTTCTTCTTCTTCTTCTTGCTATTCTTTTTTTCTCTTCTTCTTCTTAGTCTGACTCGTCTTTTTTTTCTTCTGCTTTTTCCCCCGCTGTCGTGCTGCCGCGCACGGTCGGATATTATGCGAGAATTTTAAACGCCGAATATTATGAAAGTCTTTCGCGTAATCTGCCATCCCCCGTCACCCCATCGTCCAACCCCCTCGTCGCCGCCTTTATCTTCGTCGTTAGCCCGCCGTGGCAAACTGTTCCTCCGTGGAATCCGTACGATTAATGCACCGCTACGTTTGCCTGGAGGAATCGCGTAATTAAAACGTCCGTCACTCTCGGCGGCGCGCGGAAATGTGTCTTTACGTGTTTGACTTTATTTCGCCGCCGAAGAGAAATCCACACACACACACACACACACATACGCGCGGATTAAAACGTGCCCGCGCGGATAACGCGCACCAGGTATTATTACGTCCTCCTCAATCTCACAACCGACGATAATGTAATAATTATTTTCAGATTAAGCGATGATGAATATCCGTCCCTGAATTCTTATCGACGGAAAAATAATTATGCGCGTATTATGCAAATAATATATTTGGTACAGAGTATTTTAAATGCCATTAAAGTTACCAAAAAGAACGATACGGGAAGCAATGTAAACATGAAAATAATCCAGGCGTCATCCCGGCCATCTTCATGCTTGACGACAAACCAGATCTCGAAACGGCTTAATTTGTTGAAAAATTTCTACGCTTTTTAATCGGACGTAATCATATCTCTCTTGTCTTCGTGCGGGAATGCCTTCTTACATGTCCGACCTTGATTAATCGTCAAATCGTGCATTCCAAGAGAACATAGGGATTAAAGCGTGTCCATCCGGATAATGCACGTCAAATATTATTACGTCCTATATTCTTTAACGATAATGTAATAATTATGTTCAGATAGGGTAATAAATATCTGTTACTAGATTTTATTAACAATGACAAAATAATTGTGCGGACATATTGTGCGATTATAAATGCGATTGTAAATGAAAAAAAAAAAAAAAAAAAAACAATTGTTTACGTTTGAAAGTCGTACACAATCTTACGTGTAAAAATTCACGCGTTATTATTCCACTTCAACCACGCCTGTCCTTTTAAGTCCCTTTAAGTTTAAACCGGATTCCTACCGATTCTCCTCTCAATTCCTCATACTTTCAACCTTTCCTACTTTGTAGCAGCAAGTTAATCGTTGCAATAATTTCTCAGCAAGCACTTTCTATATAACCCCCTTAATTTTCAGCACTTGGAAATTATATTCCAATTATACAACGCGAACATACGCGGAGCACACGCTCGCGAGCCGCCGCCGCGCCGGTTGCGCGCCGTTTATGCCGGACGATGCATCACGTTAAGCGCGATAATTAATTTCCCTCATTATCGCGATATTATCCAAGTCCTGCCTCGAGCGGCGTTCTGGCCCGGCGGTGGGCCCGTCACGGCAATCCGGTCCTCGTCCGGGTACGCACATGCAGCCGAGGACCACCTTTGCTGCTGACCGAGAAAACAGCCCGGGTAGCCCGGCCGCGCGGGGAACGCGGTGATTTCCGAACGAGCGAGTGAAGAAATGCGACCGAATTAAAGCTCCGTTTGCTTCGGGGGGGCCACCGCGGCGGAGAGACCCACTCTCTCTCGGTGGTGGCGACCGCGGGGACGGGAACGATGCAGCGGCGGCGGGGCCCGGGCGTAATTGGTTCTGCATATTTATGAAGGCGCTCCTAACCGAAACGGTGAGCTCGTTCCCCTGGCTGCGTCTTTCGACGTCGTCGTCGTCGTCGTCGTCATCTTCCTCGTCATCGTCCGCAGCCGCCGATCACGTCGCGTTCGATCAAGTGTGCGAAATCGCTTTGATGTGTCGGTACGAGTACCGATCAGAGTATCGGAGCAAATATCAATAATAGATCAAATGCGCTGATGCGCAAAGCCCAGTGCACAATGAAAAGCACAGGCGATAGTAACGGGCAATGAGAAACGGTTCGATGTGTTAAATAAGGAAAACATATGAAGCGTTCTTTATTCAACGTGTTGAACTGTTTCTTTATTCCCTGTTCTCCATTTCCTATTTCATTTCGTTACAGAGCATAACGCTTAAGAAAATAACAATGGTCACGTGGCAATCGGAAAGTAACTCTATGATTTCCGCATGTCCGCGAAATGATTTTCCGCATGTCCCCCGTAATGTACGATATACACATGCATATATTCATGCGATGCATAAACACGTACACGTATAACCATATAGTATAACCGGCAAATCTACGTGTTACGCGCAACCAAGGGAAAGGGCTTTTCTATCTATCGATGCGCCACAAGCGTCGCCGTTTGTATCGTCGAGCGGGTACATTTTTCAGTTAACTTCAGCCCGTCGTATTCTCTCCCAGGTCGAGCGGTGACCCGGAGAGGATAGAATTTTTTCCAAGTCACGATCGAATCGCTATTTCGCAAACGACTTTCCTTTGAAGAGGCTAACCAGTGCATGATCTATCAAGAATCTCGATAATTAAACGAGTAATTGGGTATAATTTATCTTTTCTCTGTCAGGAAAAGGGATGGAAAAAAGACCATAGATTATTAGGATGGATATATATCTTTGGACATAACAACATGGATGAGTAAAGTTGGAAAATATAGTAAGAAAATTGACATTATGTTTTATATAATAATATAATAATAGCTACTGCACCACACAGATAAAATCAATCTAATCCATTTTTTTATTAATAAATTAAAATAAAATAGTGATAATATTGTTTCCTTTTTAAAATTAAAAATCATTACTACTAACTTTTAATTACAATTATTATATAATTTTAAAACATTATTGTCCTTTACTAAATCTTATAATTAATTGGTAATTTTATCAATTTTATATTTATCTTACATTAAAAAGCTGTATACACTTCTAGCGTATTTTTTTAATACAATTATTCGCGCATCTGACTCAGTATCTTTTTTTATCAATCTAAAATCAGAATGTAATTTTCTGAACATCATGTTCCACGGATGCTCCGAGAAAATTTGTACGACAAATATGAAGGGAGCGGTTTTCCGGGGAACGCCAGCGAACGCGAGAAAAATCTTCGGAGAAGCGGTGGCGCGTGTCGCGAATTTTCCCGCGAAAAATTGCTATCCCGGGGGGGGGGAGGCGGTAAAAGGAGAGAGAAGAAACACGAAGAAGGAAAGCCGTGAAAGAGACTGCGGAGAGAAGGAATGAAAATCCTCCCAGGGGGGCATCGAACGTTCGCGAGACACGCTTCGCACGGACTGGTACCACCCAGGGAGATTCCCGTCCGAAACACGAAGGCGCGGGTTATACACGTCGATGAATCGCCTCGTTTACGTGCTGCAAAGCACTATGATTTAAAGCACATAGAGAGCAATCAAATATCCTTACCACATACGCGGCCGAAACTAAAAGGGGGGGAGGGAGCCCCTGGATTGTATAATAATAATAATAATAATAATCTACAACGTTCGTTGATTCGTTTCATTAGTGTCTGTCGTCTGGATCATATATTTTCCACCGGGAATAAAACAATCCTCGAACCCGATACGTACCTTATCGATTTCATCGGATCGCTTTGACGCAATTTGCAGAAATTATTTCCAATTGTCATCACAATAATTTCAAAGACTTGTAACAACGTTATTTTATAAATTTATGCGTTTTTTATATTATAGATAAAGATTACTTTTATTACGTAAAATATTAAAAAATGTTTACATTTGGTGTTTTTATTGAGAAATTGGCATGGAAATCGAAAGGTTAAATTGCATTTCCTAAATTTTTATAGTAGCAATTTGTGAATCTAAAATCAATTGGAAATATAGTTTTGTCCTAATCTATTTATACTTTATCAACATTCAATTTTGAAGCTCTCTAAATGTTTCTCATTGGTAGCAGGTCGACTAAAAATTTGCCAGAGAATCCTCAATTGAAAGGAAACACGATAGCGCTATACACCCTATACACAGCGTTGTTTGTGATGAAGAAGACTGTAATCGGGGTTGATCGCATTAAACAAGACTATTCGGTTACGTGGAAATTTAGAAACTTTTACTCCCCTTCGCCTACGTATATCACGCTGGTGCTTTGAAAATTATCGCTGGTTTATCCCAGCTATGGGATAGGGGAAGGTGGGATGGGCGGAGCGAAACAGGCGCGCTCACAGGGCGCGGAGCAAATATGGATAACCCAAATAAGCCGAAATGACATTTCGCATACGAGACACCGGTGCGACATTAATTTACCAGCGTTAGCGGCACGCAGCGCGCGCAAAGCTCGTTTGATATTTCTTCCGATGCGGCAAGAATAATAATCCGCGAGAGGGTTGCACGCGCGCACATCTACTCGCGTTTCTCCACCGTAAACGTTCCGCGCGTAGTCTTTCAACTGTGAGAAGAGAGAGAGAGAGAGAGAGGAGCGCGCGCATCGCGCTCCTATAAATCGCGTTTCCATCTCGACGAGGAAGCTCATAAACTTAAAGCGCGCGGGCTTTCGTAAAATGTACTCAGATGTACTTTACTTGAAAATACACCCCGGCCAGATTGAGACGCGATTTACATACGCGTGAAAGGATGTTAGAATTTAAGGTTTACAGACTTGACGTAGAAAAGACTGTAAATGCTGCATACAATGAAAAGACCGTGAATGCTACATAGAAATTTTCTACAAAAGATTACTGAGAAAAAAATCCTGTTTCTGAATTCAATAAAACCATAAAATCTTATGATATATATAAATACATACGATACAAGAATTTTCATTAGAATAATACTATTAAAAAAGGTTTTCCATATTATAGTCAGTGCAATTCTTTTTTAGAGAAGATATTTTTGCATACATTGTTTTCGATATTATCGGATTTATTTAAAGCATATATTAATTGTTTCAAAAACAATATATGACGACATATTCAATATGTTATAATGGATATTATCATAAGAATCATTAAAAATTATTAATATTATATATAATCTTATTAATACTAATTGAAATTATTTCAAGAATTTCAAGACACATGGTATTAGTTTGTCGCCGCAGAGTTTTTGCCAAACTTTAGCAAACATATGCATATATGGGTAAGCATGAGTACAGAAGAACGACCGCAGATTTATGCCCCTTGGTTGTGTGCTATGTAATAATCATAAACAAATGTATCTATCACGAACACGGCATTAGATAAATTGTATTATCCTATTTGTTGCATTGTATATCTTGTTGGCGCGCAAGTATTTTATTTCGAATATAAAATGCAAAAGTTTATCAAGATTTTTTCTTGCGTTTCGTATTCTCTTTATCCTCTCTACCGTCCTTATATAGAATTAGAGGAGCATTTCTTCAAAGAAGCTAAGGCAAACTTAAGAATCCTCATCAAGTTTAATGCCGTTTCGAAACGAACGTCTAAACAAACATGCAAACGTACAAACGATATACAAACGATCCAAAGAGAGACATGTGCCAGGGCGGAGAGGAATTATCTCAATGAGATAACTGTATTTCAAACGATGTAATTTGTTTTTACCCTCTACACTAGTAGCAGCTTTCTAACTGGTTTAAATCCAACAGAAATTAACATTTAGCTCTCAAACCAGCGCTACGTTGTAATATTATGACATTAGCTGATTCTTTCTTGAGGATTTAAACACTGTAAGAAAAGATAAATGCAAATTCTCGAGATAATTTACATTTGTAATCTCTTTATTGTTTTTATTAATTTGTCATATTAATCGCTTCGCATATCGCTCTCTATCTTTAAGTATAAATTAAACTTTAAAAAGTATATATAAAGGTGGCTGTTCGCTCTGTAAGTTTTCGCTTAAAAAAATACACGAGGAAATCAATCACGAGTTGAACATTCAAATGAGAGTTGAGTTTGTAATTTACTTGTTACTTACTTAAAGAAATCTCCTATTTACTTCTTCACAACTCGACCGAGGGATATTCAAATCCACGGAGATTTCCTGCCCGGAGATGGGCGTGTTCCGGAAACTCGATTCGCGAGCGGCAGAAAGATTTTTCGCGATGTCTCTATCATGAATTTCTCATGGAACACCGCGTCGAATATTTAGATATAGCACGCGTCACCCTTTCCCGAGCCATTCAATTTGCTTAGTGGACGTTTACAGCCGGTTCATGGCACCATGTGTAATATGTGCGCTAGTTAGTTTGAATTTACAGGTCCATAGCCGTGTGGCGGTACGAAAATTTAATGTGAAAACTCGCTGACAAATTTTATGTCAACGTTAACCATTGGCGCACCTGAGACCTGCTTTGAGACGCATTTACATGGAGCTGTAAGATTTGAAGAGCGATTTTTTTCCTCTTTTTTTTTCTTCGACCCTCCAAGACAGCTCAAATAACCGCAGCAAATAACGGAAGCAGCAAATATATTACGCGCCGAATTATCGAATTACACTTACGAAGTTATTTTATACGGCACCAAACGTGATATAAATCTTGCATAAATAAAAGATTTATTTTTATGTTTGCCATAAGCAACAAGATATTAAATTATGTGCATATATATGTAAAATAAGAAGAAACTGATACATTTATCTTTAATTTCAAAGAATATGAAGTAAAAGTTATTATCTATTATTAATATATTATATTATTATAATATATAGAATAAAAATTATATATATATGTATATAAGAAACAGTTTGAAGAAAAATACAAAGAATCAAATATATATTATATTTGACAGAGATTTAGCCTCGGAGGATATATCGCAAAGCTCGCGTTTTCTGATATTCTGTTTGAGATATATGATGGTAGATTCTCTTGGAAGAGCAACCAATGGCGCGAGCAATAATTTGATCCATAATAATAACATTGGTCTCCTGTTGACCAGTAAACTCAAAGGACTGCAATAGGAATAGTATCAATATTTAAAGAATCCTCTAATAAATATACGACTGCTTTAACAACAAACTTGTATCCTCTCGACGAATCATCGAATTCCGATCCTCACGTGGATAAATCATTGCGCCAAACAACGTCTGCTAGCTTCGAACTTTGAAAAGTGCTTCGACAGAGGGAAAGCTTAAGGAAGAACAAATTTTTACAAAGAAAATTCGTTGCACTCTCTTCCCAACTTTCCAATTTTCAGCGTTTTATCGAGGAAATAACCGTAGACGGAGGCCGGCGTAATGTAATGCACAAAAATATTGACTTTCTTGTTGATAGTCAAGAGCAAGACGAGTGCCACTGTCGAATTTAAGTACCTTTAAGAAAGCAAATGTAGTCCGAATGAGAGGATTCTTAATGCATTGACGAGCGCGCGATGGAGACGGTGTTTCGTTATCCTAATCCATTCTCTTCTCGAAGTAAAATCTATTTCTCAAGTTGTCTCTATATTATCATACAATAAATATATTTATTATCATACAATGCGCGGTGCAATAATAAATCAAGTTAAAATAATTGTATCATAAAGTATAAAAATTGAAGAAATTTTCTCTTTCTTTTTTTTCTATATTTTTCTAAAAAAAAAAAAACGATATTTTCGTAACGGATATAACATTCAAATGTTTTCAAATATTACTAATTTTGAGAAGAGAGACATATCTCATTTAAAAGAAACCTCTAATTGTAATTATAATATTACAGTATATTACATTAAATTTGGCGCTCGCTTTCGGGGAGGTCTTCAATTAGGTCGCGTCGCAAGCTTGTTCCTTGACGTACAATGCGGAATCCACCGAAGAATGTCTTAAACCCAATTCCACGGCAATTGCACGCTCCACCTCGCGAATGCGGGACTATCACAAACACGCGCGACGCGATTTACAGGCCGTCCGACCCATCTTTCGTCGTTCCACCGACGCGACGCTACGGGACATGACAGCGACGAGGAATAAGGAAGAAGGAGCAGATAGAAATGCAGCGAGCAAAATATACCCGCGCACTCTGGTCTTTAGGGTCCAATTATTACTCGAGGTCCTTAAACGCGCGCGCGTGATCCTTAATATGGCGAGGGCGGCCTTAATAAGGAAGAGGGAGTTTCGGCGTGGCCGAGCGCGTATAAGCGTGTATAAGCGGGACAAAAGCCGGTGAGTGGTGCGGCGAATGGGCCCCCCCGATACAGGAGGTCAAAAATGCGCTCAAAAAATTGCCGCCAATTTGAATTGCTAATAAGGACGGTGCGCGAGTCCTACCTTGGCCGGAGTTCGGCCTAACCGGTGCAAAACAATGGTCTCCGCGATGTAGCGGTATACTCTACGTCGGCACGAAACGAGCGTTCGCCGGTGACGAAGTCCATATAAGTGTTCCGTTTGGCTCCACAGAAATGCAGTCCGAAGGGGAAAAATAAATAGCCGTGGAGAGAGGAGAGGCTGTGGGACACTACCTCTTTTCCTTTCTCACTCTCTCTCCCTCTCCCCCCCCCCTCTCTCTCTCTCTCTCTTTCCCGCGAAGAGCGGAACAAAGCGAGGAGAGAAGGGAGGTATCAGGGGAAAGAAGGACGAAGAGGGCTGATCGTGAACTCACCCTAAATAATTAGTCACTGCCACGTCCGCGCCGGTGAGACTGGGAGCCAAGAGATACAAAACGGAGAAAGAAAGAGGAACGCCGAGACAGAGGATCGAAAGATCCCCGGAGAAGAGGAAGGGAAAATGTCAACCCCCGTTTTAGCAGCGACCTACTTGGTCGGGGAATCCGTAGCTTGAATGCGATCAAAGTGCACCGCCTTACAACGGGTAGCTCGCCCTTTCTTCCCCGCGGGGCTTTGGAATCCCGATTCGGCTTGAACTCTTGTTATTTAAGGACGAAGCGTAAAATTACGATCCCTTAAGAGAAGCTACTAACTTAGAAACGACCATTCCTTCTAGAAGTTGCTATATCTCTTTGTATTTTCTTCAATTAGCACTGATGGTTTTTCTTTTGTAACAGTAATGAGGGAAAAATTATCTCTTTCTTTTATACATATATATATATTTAACAATACGTACACACGATTCAACAATTTTGTCCCGCGTATTTCTTTTCTTTGAAAAACTAAGAGCAGCTGTAATTAATTATAACATTTATGCACCATTTTTTTTCTAATAATCATAGTAGAGATGTTAAAGTATGTGCAAGAGTCATTAAAAATATTTTTTATATCGTGAAAATAATTCAGAAGTATTGTGACACAAAATGTGTAGAAAAAAATTGCCAAAAAATTATTTATGTATAAATTTAAGTATCAAAAACACATAAGACAAGCACGAAAACGACAAGCAGGAAATGAGAATAATTTAATATCAAAATTAACTATTATCATAAAATTATTATCATCCAGCCGTAAAGAAAAGATTAAATATTGCATATTCATTATACATTATTAAAGATTACATTATGTCAATTTAGCATTTAATCGTAATTTCTTATTCAATCTATTTATTCTCGACAGACATTTATATTGTAGCATATCAGACAAAATTCTAAACATAGATAAAATAGAATTGTATTATTTAACGGGATCAATAGTCGCGTATCGTTTAATTTATCTCGCGCGTCAGCTCATCCTCTTCCGGCTTATGCGAGAAAAAGGCAAATGAGGATAGATAGGTGTCGTTCGAGCGTGTCCGAGCATTCTTGTGTCCTTGATAAGATATCCGTGAACCTAACCGCAGGCATGCATCCGCACTGCGAATAGCAATAGTAACCGGTAACCGGCGCGAACTGCGAGCCGCATTCCGACGTTAAATACTACCAGCAACGCGAGCGCGGATTCCATCGCGCGAGGACACGCGCTCCTAATCAGACTTCCTGTTTAAACGCCAGCGCTCGGCCTCGGTTCCGTTTCTTCGACGGATAATTTCTCGCCCGCGGCAGCGCCGAGACGTCTCGCAATAACGTGCTCGAATAACGATCCGGATCGATTCTATGCGTTCGCGAGCATGTTTCTCTCACGTGTTTTAAATCTAAACTTGTTTCTCTCGAAGCCCAGAATTAAATATGATAACTTCTCAATTAAAACATAACGGAACGAATCGATCGCGCTGTTTATCTCGATTACAGAGTTTTTAGCCGCGCCTGATTGCAGCTTCCGGATTGCGTCACGCGCATCTTTCTCGATCATCTGGCCCCCTTTAATCCTCCCTCACCACCCGTCGAGAGATTGCTCTCAGACAATTATAGCACTTTGTGGTTATCCACGACGTCGAGGGAGGTTTCCCCCCCCCCCCTCTCTCTCTCTCTCTTATCGATCAATACGTTGCAATATCGTCTCGATGACCGGTTATCTCCCTTTGAGCCTTCAACCACTTAGCTCTCTCCTGCCGTTATCCACCCAGCGTCCCAACGCTGGAGATGTTCGGCACGCATCGCGCGTATATGCGATTGTGTTCTGTGAATACGTGATTAAGACCCGCTCGATCGAATGTTCGCGAACGAGGGATTTGATCGTTACTTAACTGTCACATGCGCTTATGATGGTCTCCGGCGCATCAAATAACCGAGACACAATCGTGCGCGCGATCCAAGATACAATTTTACGATCTCTAACTCGATCCTCTAACTCACTTAGCAGCCATTCCGCACAATCCAACGATGTACCATTTCATATCAAACAAGTCCATATTAAATAATTACACAGAGAGAAAAAACAGTTGCAGTAACTATAATATCACTATGAATTATAATCATTTTTAAACCATATTTTTATAGTTATTCAACAATATAAATAATAAACTTAAATTTACTATAAAATAATTATAAATTTAAATTTATTATAAAAATGATATTTCTAACTATAATTATTTTACTATGCAATTATAGTTATACAAGTAGCACACATTTTTAAAAGAAAAAAATTCGAGAGACATTTAATTGGTGCAAAGAAATATTTAAGGGTTGAATGCTTATAGAAGAGACTTGTGACTTGTTTTGACATAATCCTTCATATGTTCTTTCAACATTTCATCTGAAAATTCACATCTTTCAATATTTTCACATCTGAAAAGGTCTGATTTTCCATCAATCTTGCAATGAGGCTTTCTTTCAGTTTTCTCTCTTCAACAACTTTCATATTATATTTCCTATATTCGACACATTCACAAATTTTTCTTTTTTTTTTTCGTTTTTAAAATTCTGCAGATTTTTGCTGAATCTGTTTAGTCCGACGATCATCAATCTCGCGATCCAATCGATACCGATTTCACACGCGTGCAATGAGGATCAGTCTGGTCTGAATAACGACATAAACTATCTCGGCCCAGTTGCTTGGCTTCTTCCATTCTCCCTCAATCATCCCTTCCTCTTTCTTTTCTCCCCCTCTTTCTACTATCTCCTGGCAACTGGTCCGACAGTGATGGAGCTCGTAAAGTATTCGACTTCGTGGATGTTAAGCGGATAGCGGTGTTGCGCGACGTAACGCGCGCATTTGAACCCGTTTCTTACGTCATTAAATATATTACAACGTTTAAGATAATATCGCTGCGCGGTATGCCCGCACTGAAATACCGGGGCTACGGAGGCAGGGGAGAGGGGTTATTTGCATTTCGTTTTGGACGGTGATAATTATACCGGGCAAAGTGGTACCCCCGGCTTGATTATTCGATATAAAATACAATGTCGCGCCGCGGCGGTTATCGAAATAAGTATCACGCACACGTCGTTGAAATAATATATTGGCGGGGATACCGCATGTACGCGAATTAACGTTAATATCGCATGAGATGAAAAAAGAGTCGTTTTAATTTTGTCGGTCGCGGACCACCCCTTCTCGCGCCCTTCGAATTTCTCGTCATTTTGTCGGATTCATCATCTCCGCGTGGATTAAGATGTCGGAAGAACCGAAAAGTAAAATCATTTAAAAATTGCACTTTTTGTGCACACAAGGTACTCATTAAACGTCCGATTAATAAAGCACAATTATCTGTAAACGCAAGTAATTTCTGTTTATTTATCCTTCTTTCGGAAAATTGACTCATATACATACGTATATAATATTTTACTTTAATTAAGCAAAATATATGTTTATATTTGAACATCTGATTGCAAATATATATTTCTTATTTCAAATGTAATATACATAATATATAATATAAAATGCTATTATAATAATATGCTATAGTCTCAGTAACAAAATTAATTTTTGCTTTTGTTTTGCCACGTTGCATATTGATATAAAACATAAAGAATAAATTAAGTTTATATAGTAATAGAAAGACCATTTTTGAGATGAACTTTCTAAGACTTTTAAATTCCTTTTTTATAAAAAATAAGGACTCTATATAAAAGTAATGTATATGCATAATCATAATTTGCAGTATAGCAGTCAAGGTGATATAATCGAGATTCTGTTACATTAATTTTGGAATAGTTCCGGAAAGCTAATCTAACGCGACAGTTCGCTACGCTTATTGATGATATCACCGTAGAGGCGCGTCGGTCGTAACAGGTACGGTTAATGTGTCGTACACGCTTCAAGTGGCAGCTGCACGCGAGCAACGTCCGTCCGACATGCGCGCGAGTGCGTGCGGAGTGCATGTATATTGCGTGGAAGAAAGAGATCTACGCGTCTGACGGACGAAGAACGAAATATCGAACTGGATTGCAGGCGCGGGCGTGAGCGAGAGGAAATGATAATGGCTGTCTTTGTGCTTACCTGCTTGGAGTGATCTCCTTTTGCAGTTTTGCAAGCGCAGGAACGTATTCGGGAATCCGTGATTAATCTCTTCAGCATTCGGAATTTTTTCCTCGGATTTGTATCTGTGAAAAACAAGTATATATAATTTTATTTTATTTTTGAAAAATAGAGACACATTTGAAAAAAGATAGAAGATATGTGAAATAAAAATACTATTTGAAGTAGCCAATTCATTTTTTGTCGAGAAAAAGTAAGATAGATCAATATCCGCAAATCAATAGAAAATTAAATATAAAATATTCTAAATCGAATAAGTTCAAACGTATAAATTGTCGTGTTATAAACGATAGAAATATGTTCATACATTTTATAAAACAAAATGCGATTTTTTCTCATGTAAAAATAACAGTTACAAGACAGTGACTAAGCTGTGAATGAATTTCATTTGTGTACCAAGTTGTTTACTGGTTGAATAATATTTTTCTCTTGGAAACGCCTAACGAGACTCGAGCTCTTCGATGAAGATTTATGAGAAACAAAATGAAATACGGCAGTAACGATATTTGCGGATCGTATCGAAGATTGAATAAACGATTTTAAGGTCGCTTCGTGTCTTCCTTAACTGTCGAGAATGGAGAAGTGTGTTTCAGTGCGTGTACTCAATTATTACTTGTTGCCTATTCTATAATATGTTATCTTATTTTATTTTTAAGAATTTTAATTATAATGTAAATTTTATGCAGTTTTTATTTTAATGGCTCTCGAAGAATTAGATTCATACAAACGCGCTATTATTTCAAAAATGTATATTAATTAAAACGCGAACTGTATGAAAAAAAAAGGTAATTAACCATGTAGGTCATTAAAAGTTCCAGTGAAAAATATTTGCGAATTTTGTAGCAAGCAAAATAGGTACGGAAAACTCTTCA